>NC_089217.1:15549333-15828220 GCF_963930695.1 Labrus bergylta | reverse complement strand
AGATCATAGAGAGACAGCTGGGAATCTGACACCCCATTTTTTTCAATAAACTTTATTACCACTCGTGTTATAATGTGTCTCCCTCCTTCGTTAAAGTGTCAGTGTGTTTAAACTGGCCATATAGTCGACACACTATCACCAGTGGAGGGAAAAAACATCTTTATCTGATATTTCAATATTGTATCATTGAGTATGAAACACCTGCACGCCATCCTAAAAGAGTGGAATGAAAAGAAAAGCAGAAAGCAGTTTAGTGAATGAAGGTTGGAGACAAATCAGGACAGGCCAGGAATTAGCCAGAGGCAGAAAACATCAGAGAGCATAAGACTTTGCAAAAGCATGACAGGTCGAGATACAAATGAAGATTGAAGAATGCATGTCTACAAGAAACGAGTTGTCTGTCAAAGTTTACCTTGGAAATCTGGAAAAATGTTAATCTTTGAGCGCTGGGAGCACCGATAGCCTAGCGCTTATGTCGCAAGCCCCTTGTACAGAGGCTATAGTCCTCGTCACAGCGGCTGTATGTTCGGATCTAACCCCGACCCTTCGCTGCATGTCACCCTTCCATCTCTCCTCCCGTTTCCTGTCTCTCTTCAGCTGTCCTATCCGATAAAAGCAAAAAGGTCCCAAAAAATTAGTGAATCTTGGAGCCCTTTAATGGATGATCTCGAGTTTGTTTGAATTTGAAGGCCCATTATAGGGTCACATTACCCATGGTACTTTGCTGCAATTCTATGCTCTCCATGTTTATTTTGTTCTGTAAGTTTTTTTCAAGTAAACACAACGATGCATTATGTAGAAGTTAGGACGACAAACTGCTCGACGGACACGTTCAGTTTCGCACTCTGTAGCTGCATTCTGCAATCAATTCAGTTTGTTTGTTTTTTGATTCATTCAGGTTTAAACTTTGATACGATCAGTAATAATACTGAAATGACAAGAGCAACAAGTAAGAACACTCCGACACTTCTTTAAGACAATGACTGCAGGGACAATGACTGTCAGATGTTCTGTGAGTAAATGTGAAGCATGAGTCAGCTTCCTCACATCCTCAAAAAGGGTGTGTGTGTGTGTGTGTTTATTAGTCAGCAGTGATCTCACCCGAGAACATCCGTGCATAATTCAAACCTCCATCTTCTCTCGTGACTGGAGGTCTGATATGATCTGTGAGGCGACTCTGTTTGATGACTCAGCTATTAAACAATCACTTAACCTCAGGACAGGATTCAACATTTACACGTCTACTGTAACCAAACATTCCTCCCCCTGAAGAGCTTTCCAATATTCACACCAGCAGTCTTAACGATGTGGTGATCTGTCCAACCTCACATTGGTAAGTTAATTTGTCCCATATTGTCAGACGTGCTATAATCATTTTTTGTCAAGCTTTCAAGCTTTCAAGCTTTCAGTTTCTACAACCCCCCAAAAAAGCAGTAAATGGTAAATGGACTTATATCGCTTTTCTAGTCTTCTGACTTCTCAAAGCGCTTATACACTGCAGGTCACACCTACACATTCACACCCTGATGGCAGAGGCTGCTGAGTAAAGAGATTATCAGAAGTAACTAATCTCATTCATACACATTCTGCTGTCAAAGTAGAGGGAGCAACCTGGAGTTAAAGTGTCTTTCCCAGGGACATATATGACATGTAGAGTGCAGGAGCTGGGGATTGAACCTCTGACCTTCCAGGTGCATGACAGACTCTACCACTGATCCACAGCTGCCCCTTACTGTTAGTACTTACTGGGAGTCTTCAGTAGATAAAGCTGTTAAAATTATTTAGGAAAGCAGACTCAGCCTTTTCAAAACAAAAGTACCCCAAAATGATTGTATTAGTTCTTCTAAATCCTCACATTTCAAAAGGTGATATCTTGCATACTGAAAGAAAAGTGGCAATTCAAGGTACAGTATTTTAGTAAAGTTCCTAAGCCTCCCCGTTTCCATTTATTCATTCTGTATACTTTTTTTGTTGTCGTCATTTCTCCAACCTGTTAAACTCTTATCCAGCCTCTAACTGGATCAAGTTTAGGAAATCCCATGCAACTCCAATAAAAAGGCTTTCTCCTCAGTTGAACTATCATTAAAATATCTATTCCATCTGCATCCTGTCTCTACTTTGACTTTCACCATCCATTCAAATGTTTTGCATTGTGGCGTATAATCACCTACATACAAGCCTGTTCTCTGCCTTTATAGGAAAGAGATAATCTGGATTATTGTTCCGACCTGCCATGAGTTTATGTTGTCACTACGTGCCTCATGCCTAAACAAATTTTCTAGACATCTAAATATTTACATCTCTTTTGTTGCTCTGAGCAGGTTTATCAGACGTCCAGGGTCAAGCCTTCATCGTTGTATAATCCTCTTTAGGAGGAGCAGGCAGTTATAACACACAGTCGGATCAAACAGATCAGACTGATGAATATAGACAATCTGCTGCCCATCCGGATACGACTAAACAGTCGGTTATTACATCATCACTCGAGCACAGCCGCTTTCTCTTTGTGAGCCGTTAACTGAGCTAAGAACTGTTCTCAATGCGCTCTCAGCCAAAGGTGGCTTTGTGGCTCCATGTTTCAGTTATACCACATTTTAACAAAAGCTGTAGTAAGAGCACGGAGATGAGCACAGCAGTTAAATGTCAGGAATGTGGATCCCATAATGTAACATTCAAGATGCTGATTGGCATGAATGTTTCCACCACCAAACACCAACCACACAGCTGGGGTTGATCAGGATCCTGCTGTTACAGTCCTGTAAGCAGCTCGTGGTTGGACTCAGTTGTTGCTGTGTTTTTGCATAGTTAACCCTCAATGAAACCCTTACTGTAGGCTACAGATGTGCAGCTGCCACTCCCGAAGGAAGGTGAAGTTTTAAAGAGGATCATGAAAGCATACAGGGGTTTAAAAGCATAAACATCTGGTTAGATTAGTTTAAGCACTGTGGCTAAGTGTGTTTTCTGGTAGCATAGAAGTCTGCAACCTCAAAGCATGATTGCCAGACTCTCTTAAACACACATACACACATTATCCTCCCCCGTGTGTGTGTGTGTGTGTGTGTGTGTGCGCGCGCTAACCGCAGCTCATTTTTCTATGATGAGGTTTTGTTCAGTAATGTTGTGGTTGCAGGCCAATTTGGCTCGGAACAACAAAAAGGAAAACTACCTGATGTTCCATTACTAAAAACACATAAACACATGCACATGGTCACAACCAGTAGTTCGTGATAGTAGGTGTGTCGAAAAAGACTTCAAGCATTAAGTGCCATATAAACGACAAGATTCATATTATTATATTTTATGATGGTACCCGGTTAAGGTTGGCCATTAGCTGGGCCAAAATGAGTTTTTGGTCTAGAAACTAAATCTACAGAGCTCCTAAGGCAGACTTTCCCAACCTTTTGGTCCCAACCCCATGTGGGGCCCCACAGACTTCAAATGGGGTCGCTGGAAATTTGTATATATCAATCAATTAAAAAGTATTTTGTATATTGAAATAAAGTGAACACAGGCTACCGTGGGCCGTATCCAATGACAAAACAAGAAACTCAAAACAAGAGTCACTGTGCAGAAAAGTCATCCCAGCCTTTCCTCCTTTGTCCTCACTAAAACACGACACAGCCTGAATGTGGTCTGAGATGAACGTTTACTTACAACACAGTAGAACAACTATTATGATGGAAAACAAATGCATTTAAGTCAAAAGCAGTATGTGTTTTGGATGTCTGGGGTCATCGGAGTTTTAGGAGTCAAAGTGGGGTCACAAGCCCCCTGGGAATTTAAAATAAGCTGTAGGCATTGTTGCCTGTACATTGTTACTAAATACTGTTGGTCTTTGTGTCCCTTACCTCACTCACGTCCATCGTGATGATTTCCATTGGAGTTATGTTTTATATGTTTGTATTTATGTCACTGTGCTGTTTTTTTTAATGGATGTATTGCCTGTATGGACCTCTATTGCAAACCAAATTGCCCCTCAAGGACAATAAAGATTTTCAAAAACCAAAGCCAGAAGAGATCGGGAACCACTGTTCCTACAGTAAGTGGACATAGCCAGAAAATTATAAAATTTCAGGTGCACTCTTGCACACCACATAAACTATCTAGTGTGCACCAGAAACCGGATTATTTCTAAAAAAAAGTCTTAATGAAGGCGCAAGAGTAAGTACTGTGAGCACACCAGTTAGTTTCTGGTGCACACTAGAAAATATTGCAAAGAAAAGTTTCTAGTGATCAGACAGAAGTATTGTGTGTGCACCGAGAGGTTCTACCATTCATGAAAAGATGTGTCACACAAAATCAATTGGATATCATCTGTATCATGACCTGGAAATTATTTGAGTTCAGACAAGCTTTTACCAATCAAGCATTCATAATTTGCTATCCAGTGTGTTTATCAACCAACATTCACTACGTACCTGCTCAAGATGACGTCCACTGTCTTCTATCAGAGGCCTCCCCTCTGTGTGTTGATGTGAACACAGTGTGATTCTATTTTGATTTTTCTTTTATCATTTCAATCCCTGCAAAAAAAAATGAGAAACAGCTCCAAAATGTAAAACATTACAGACAGGAAATGATGTCAGTGTTGCATTCAGGAACATTAGGGAAATATCAAGTGCTCTTCTTTAACCACTGAAACATAAACAACTTAAATTCATTCATTGAGGACCTATACTATGATCTTAAGAAGACGGTAAAGACCAACATTCTTATACTTTTGGTCATCCAGGTGAATGATGACGATGGATATTGAGGCCATGACTTCCTCTACAACTGGATGGTGGCCTGCATTTGTATGCACACATGTCTATGTAGAGATTAAAATGCTGAATTACCTGGGGCTGATAGCTGATGGGTTGAGAAATGGCACATTGGACCATGTGTCAAATTTCCAAAGAGAGGTAGTTTAGAATCTGTATGTTGTTATCTTACTGTTTAAAAAACTACTGTGACTTTTGTAGTTATTTATCATTTCAGGGTACCTCTGGTAATTTACCAACTTTATGTTTAATCATAACCAACTTGGTACAGTTTCACATAACAGATTGTTTCATTTTGCATCGTCTCCTCATAGCTTAATTCTTATTAGCTGCATATAGATCAGTCTGTAGGGACTGGAACCGGAGAGTCGCCTGTTCAAGTCCTGGTGCGGACCAGGCCTGATAATTGGTCTGGTAGCTGGAGAGGTGCCAGTTCACTTACAACCCCCCGCCACCAGCTCAGGAGCGCTCGCTGTGGGCATGTCCATAAGATCCTGTTTGTGCATGTGTGTGAATCATTTAAGTGTAGCATCTTCTTTTGTTGTGATGTTTAGAGAATAAGAAAAGATTTGCTGCATTGAGAAATTTGTGACCACTAGGTGGCAGAGATAGTCAGAAGCAAAGCTCTGATTTATTTGATCATATTATGGGGTTTGACTTTTTTTACATTACAACCTCTGTATATTTGATGAATGCAGGAATGCACCATTTTACGAGATAGGTATGATTGATTCAGCATCTTAAAAACAGAATGTATTGTGACTGAGACTGTGTCTGAGATAGATTAAAACAGGGTGGGGGGTTTGGCAGGATTCACTACACCAGCTGCCATTTTAATACGCATGATCTTATTGTTGCCAGAATTCTTTGAAACGATTCCCAGCAAGCTCAGACACAGTTTGTCTTTACCTTCCCCTCACCTGGTGCCAAAAGGTAAAGGTAATCTTCAATTAGAGAAGCAAACAAGACGAAACAAGCAACTGAGAAAATGATATATATGACGATCATAGAAGCATTTCATAGTGTTGGAGAAGATTTAACTGTAGAAATGTTCTCAATGAAACATTCTAGCAAAGACTAAACATTTTCTGATGCTTTATCTGTTTGTTCTCGAGACCACTCAGTCTTGTCTCGGTCTTAGACCGTGCAGACTCTGGATTTTAAATCAAGACCAGTCAAGACCACCACTGACAGGCTAGTTTGATTTTTATCACTTGATCCCTAAATGTCTCGGTCTTGACTCGGTCTAGGAGCACTCTGGTCTTGGGTATGTCTTGGTCTCGGTTCAGGTGGTTTTTACTACAACACTCCTGATCTCACAATGACTAACTGGTAAAAAAAAGACCAGAAAATAGATGATTATGCTTTGCCATGAAAAGGTCTGTCAAAAGTTTTGTGTGACTACAATAACAGCGAGCCAAGAAAGGACATTACTAAGTGGACAGTAATGGCGGCAGGACGAAACCCTGGACAACTGTCATATGACAGTTATAACCTCCTCCAGCTTTTGCTGAAGAAAAAATCCTTGTTTTTCATGTCTCCCCAGACCTCTCTAAATGTTTTCAATAAAATATTATAATAACAAATTTAACTGCTGGCTCCATTGTGTTTACGTGAGGTCATGTGAGGTGGTGTGTTCCTCCATCTGGCACGATGATCTTAATACAATCTTGTAGTATGTGCTGTGCCATGATTTTCATATCTTCTAGTGCATGGGTCCCAAAATTTTTCGGCATGTGACCCCCAAAATAAGGTGCTAAAGATTAGGGACCCTCGTTGTCCATGGACGTGGTGAAAACGTTAACAGTTTCGCACAGCCGGGCAGACTAATAGGCTAATATTATTTTAGTAATTTATTGAAAGAAAAATTTGAAGCTGAACATTATTGATGTACTTTTTTGTATCTATGTTTTCAATAATGGGAAAAATATGCAATTTGAAGACATTTTTTATATAAATGTGTTTTTGGAAGGAATCTCATGACCCACCTCTCAGTGTCTTGCGACCCCCAGGGGTCCTGAGCCCTACTTTGGGAACCCCCTGTTCTAGTGTGTGCATGCTTGAGATGATCTGTTAACATTCTCCTTATGTGTGTGAATCGTGGGATTTTAAACGTGTTAATCTGAATCGGACTTCAGTCAACAATCCAGTGCAGGCTCAGAAAATGGTTAATGATGTGACTTAAATTCCAACATACACAAACGCAGTGAAGTTACCCACAGTTACCATATAATATAAATCAATGTATGACAAGTTCTATAAATTAAATGAGTCCGTTGAATCGGTGATGAAATACCTGAATTTGCACTACAAACAGATGGTCCAGTTGTATAAAATAAAATCTGTTGATTGCACCTCTAAGATGAAGACTTCCAACATGGCCGCCGGAGGTCACATGACACTAGTCACTTCTTTAACGTAATACAGCTTCTCTGGTTGGGCAGCAGACACCCAGATTTATTACCTGCAGGAATGTCAGAGTGTACAGAATGAGATTTCACAATGAAGGAATGCCGATGATGTCGTGCTTTGTTCCCTTCACGTTTAAAACAGTGAGATCGTTTCGACTTCACTCCCGTTCACAGCTTGGAGACGTGTTGGCTTTCTTTGTTGAATTCAGAGAATCTTCCGATCCTAGTTGACGAGGGTACAAAGTCCACATGGCTCACAGGGGGAAAACGCTTCACAGATCTTCTATTTCTAAAACAAAAGCTGAGAATCTATGAGTGGCATCTAACAGTGTGCTCCATTGGCATAAACAACAATACCATTTCAGTAGAGTGTGACTATGATTCAATGTTATTCCTGAATTCTATTGAGTAAATCAGCAGATAGGCTGTCAGTGCTGTCAATAATCTGCTCGTCTAGGAGGCTTTTCAGCGGAGTTCACGTAGTCAAGTCACAGAAAGTGTGGGATGTGGTAGCTGCTACAAATTCTGTTCAAAACAAGAAATACATAAAGAGCATAAGCACATAAAGAAGAAATATTCATAAAGTTCATAAAGCCCTATTCATGAGCCACAATGTCCATCACACTGTTTGTAAAGTGTTCATCACTCCATCTGTCCGTCTGTAAATCGTCTTCAGTTCCTCGGGTAACGTTTGACTGAGCAGCCTAATGCTGTATTTATTGCTTGTCTACGCTATGAAGCAGCTGTGCCTCACTAAACAGTTTGTTTTTACCAAAAAGTAAAAATGTTAACACTTTATATCAGGTGAACAGTCGATGCAAGAGGGAACATCACAACCATTTCCACATTCAACCACTCGGACATGTAAATACAACTGTCACTGAAATAATGCTGTTATTTTAATCTCAGTACTACTGCGTCACACACACACACCAGAAAACAAACGACACAGTCAGAGACATTCATGGACTGAATCACCCGAGCGACATGTTCTCCAGTCTGGAGTGTGTGTGTGTGTTTGTGTGTGTGTTACACTTCACACAGCTGTGTGTCTCGCGTTCTCATTTTCATTCTTGGGCGATGGGGGGATCTTCCTGGTAAACTGGCTGAAGCTGGCCGCCCTGCACCTCGCCCTTGGCCCTCCTCCCCCTCCGTCTCCAGCCTGTGTTGCACCCGGGGGCAGAGTGCTGTAGCGGCCTGGGAGGGGGGCGCCCTGGCTTTGAGGGATCACATGGCTGCCTGGGTGTTTGGAGGCGTCCTTGGAGAAGAGACTTTGGATGAGCTGGAATTTCTCCTTCTCTTCCCGCAAGAAGACGTCGACCAGGAGCTTCTTCTCCCGTTTCAGCTGCTCCACAATGGTTTTGGGAATGTCGGGAATCACCCAGGCGACCACAAGGCTAAGGAACATGACCAGATTCTGCAGGAGGGACAGAAGAGGAGAAATAAAAAAAGACAAAAATGAAAGCGAGGGGGCTGAAAAAAAACAAGGTTTTAAGTTTTTAAAGAAGTTGTTACTGACTGAATCCAGTGTCTGGGTCAGAAACAGTTCACACATGTCATTAAACATTGAGAAGGAGGTGTTAATGGACTTTAAAGCCAAGTCATGTTGGTTTTGTTGTTTAAATTTGGGAAATAATAATTTAAAGTTTTGGAATTACAGTCCCCATGACTTGGGGCTCTGGTTATTGTCCCCCTAATGTTTGACATCACATTTTGGGAAAATTGGCTTCATTAAAAGTGTTCCAAATAAGCTGTTAGCAGATCAGGTTAGTCCATGGATGTGCCTTCAATTATCTGTGGATTACTTTGATACTGTAGAAACTTCATAACTTGTGAATTCTAACACAAGTTACATTATAAAAATGTTTTTATCTTCCTTCTTATTATTCATGGATGCTGGTTTATGGTTCATAGGAGCAGCGACCTCTGGTATAGATGAACTACCAGAGCTAAGCCCTTCCTTTCTCGTTAACTAAAGATGACAATTTATTTACAGATTTAACAGGACTCACATTTGAAACTGATCCTAATAGTTACTGCAAAAACACTTATACAGTGTATACATATATACAGTATATATCAAACTCTCCACAGCCTATTACTGTAGCATCCTCTTCTTATCACTAACTTAGTGTAAATGATTGACAGGTGTCATGCCACGCCCCCTTGATTTGTGGATCAAGTCTGCTAAATCCATTCAAGACTAAAGAGATGATAAGAAACTAAGATAGCATCTCTCAAGAAGTGACCTTTTTTACTAAATATTTTTGTAAAATAGATTTTATTGATACGATTGTGATGCTAACTCTGTTAGCCTTTGAACAGTATTTTCCGCTATTTGTGAGCATCAAGCTAACAAACTAAGATGAGCATCCCACTCCATCTGTGAGAGTGCACCAGTCACCGCTGGATACAATTAGATACATACACAGTGTTAGCCTCACTGATTAATAACTGCCTGCATTATGTGTGAGTGTTTGGATTGAGTTATGACTCAGAGTATGAATTTCTGTTTTTGGTGAAGCAGGTTGAACCAGCATGCCAAACAACAATACATTAAAATTACCAGCTTAGTTTTCATTTCTCTTCAAAATACACCTCATGCAACTTTGCCTTAAGTCTCTCCCTCCATGCATTCCTCCCTTGCTGCCTTTGCATGCCACATTGTCTGATATACATTGATCTAGAAACTTGACACAAACTGTAAAATATTTCCTGAATTCAATACTTGAGAACAGTTTGTCAGTGTTCAAGGACATGTGGTGGACAGATTGTAGTGAGGCGTGCGAGCGTAGAAATCTGCTCATCAAATGAGCAGGCAGATAAGTGAAAGAGACATCTGACATGTTACAGGGTCATGCAGAAAGCACACACTGACTTTACCTGTTCTTTTTTCATGATGAATAGTTAGATAAGTCAACAGCAGAACACTGATAGAGCAACGCATATGAATCCCATCAACGTCAAGCACAGTGTGTACTGCAATAAACTGTAGCAACACTTAGGTATTGAGAAACGTGTGTGCACCTGTCAATGGTGTCTTTAAAATTCCCATGTGTCAGTACTTTACTTTGAGCTCATACCTGGAACAGAATGACGAAAGCTAGCCGTGCAGCTAGAACACACCAGTACTGTTTGGAGAAGGTGTACGCGTCTGAAGACCAGGGGGGCTCCCTGTAGTCTTTGTACCTGCAAACAAACACACATGAACACAGAGTCAATGCAAACAATGAAGCAACTCAAATGACACTGATTTCATTTGTCATGCCTGGTGAAAATAAATATCTTAAGGAGATTTTGAGGCAGCAGCAGCTCAGTCTGTAGGGATTTAGGTTGGAAACTTGAGGGACGCTGGCTGTAGTACTAGTGCGGACCAAGACTGGAAATTGGTCTGGTAGCTGGAGAGGTGCCAGATCACTTCCTGAGTACTGCCGAGTGTAAAATTCTATTTCCCCTCACTGGAGCGATACAGTTTATCTTCTTCTTCTTCTTCTTTTGTGGAATAAAGCTGGTAGTTAGTTTGGGCAGTATCATGGTCTTACAGTAAAAAGAAATACAGTCTCAATCAACAGATAATCCCATGAGAGTACCTCTGGACCGCTTTGACTGACAGGTGATTACCTGGAGAAGCAACACACACTTTGAGAAGCTCCTCCTCCATATCGTTTCATCCTGTGACACTTAACCTGATCTCTCTCTGGCCGTGACACAGCCTCAGTGGGAAAAAAACAACTGCTCCCTTCACCCGGCCTGTGACCCGACTCAAAGTGCCATGAACTTTATAAGGATTCTTTTCCTTTGTTTTCATTATAGTAAACACTCTTTATTGTTCTGGCAACAGCAGAAAACTGGAACCACATGTTAAGCCAACGGAAGGCAGCTTAAAACGAGGGCGAGGAGTCAAAGAGAGAGGAGAGCAAGACACAGGGAAGGAGGAAGAGAGAAGAGTTAGATTTAACAAACAGTGAGATCCTTTGTTTAAAGGAGGCCTGTCAGATTAAACACAACAACAAAAGTACTGATTTCAATTGACGGGTTTAGGATGGTGTCATTTGGAACCTTGCCTCTATACACACACACACACACACACACACACACACACACACACACACACACACACACACACACACAGGTACCAACCCAGACAGCTGTGTATCTGTGTAGGTCATAAGAACAGTCTTCATGAAACAGAACACTGAGAGAATCTAACTGCCTTGTCATTATGTATTTCCTACTGAAACGGGATAGAACCGATGGAAACAATCACACGATAGAAGGCGAGACATAACGTTGGGATGAATTTGATTGGAACGTTAGCTTTGACAAAGCTTTTTTCATTGTTCAGAAATCAGTAACGATTAGTAAAGCTGAGTGCAGGATGAGTCGTCAGAAATTTAAAACATTTTACACTTTACAATACACGTGTGCTTAAACAGACTGTTTGGAGATTTTCCCTTCATGACATCACAAAGAGCAGAAACCCCTCCCCCAGGTGGGTGATATTCCCTTACCAGACATTTTTTTGGGAGCTCATTTTATTAAACTAGTTGAAAAAGAGGCAAATAAGGGATCTTTAAGAATGTGTGAGTGCAAATTCAGGAGGCTTATCTCTCATCCCTTTAGAAAGAACCAGCTCTATGAGAGGAGTGTAATCACAACATGTTAAGGTGGATGAGATGCATGTCATCATGCACTAAGGAACATGTTTCAACATTTCACCTCACAGTGTTTATTCAGCCTTTTAATAGATGGCAGAGCAATAGATTCACACCAAGCAGACGGCAAAAAACTAGTGAGGACAAAGGCGAACCGTTGCGACGCCTAACGTTGCCGTTTGTCTTGGCCAAAAAGTTGCACTTGAACAAAGGCTACAGCCGACGGCCAACCACCAAGTATGAGAGGAAATAACTCTCCATGCCAGCAGGCGGAAGCAATCTGTTGTTATGATACGATAAGACCATTTTCACACCACTGTCGCTCACCACTCACATTACACCTACTGATCGAGATTAATGTCTGATAAAAAGTTGTAAATGGCGCTTGTGTTGTCAGCCCTTGGTGTTTTAGTGGAGAAAGAAAAGAAGAGGCGACAAATAGTGAAGGCATGGAAACTACAGCGACATGCTCAAGGGGCTTTCATGAACCTGTGAGAGCTGGAGATAAATGAAACCTCTGAACAGCCAATCAGAGAGACTCCTCTCACCAACCGCGCCGACGCTAATTGAGACTTACTCAACATGTCGAATTGGCAGAAAAAAAGGCAGAGGTGGCCTGACGGGTAGCGACAAAGCCGGACGCACCACAAAAACTAGGGCGGCCATCACTCACTGACGTTCCAACTCGGGCTGACGATCTCCTTGATGTGTCAGGGCCTTTAGGATGTGAATAGTTAGGAAGAGATTTGATGAAAAACAGATAACAGTTATCAGGTGTGAATGCCCTGCAGGGAAACAGACATGGGGGGTCAAACTGGAAATCACATTAGGTCCACAGAGAAAAAGGGAAAAAGAGGACATTGAAATAAAAACCAGGTGAAGTATTGTAACTTTTGGCAGTTGGACACTTATGGCGCCATTACTGCTGCTGCTGAACTTGTTGGCTGCAGAGCAACAAGAGAAGATCAAAAGACAAAGTCGAATGATGTCAGGACGCAGCTGGGCTGTTTGAGGTGCAGACAGTCAAAGAAACATAAACCCAACTGTGCAAATTCTTTGTTGTTATTTTCACTGAATGAGGTCGACAAAAGTGAATTAAGAAATAATCCTTAAAAAAGAGTATCTGCTTTAATCGACATCTTCTGGACGTACATCTGGTTCAAGTGTCAACCACTGAGCCAGCTGATGGTGTGCATGTGTTCAGTAATCTTTGCTCAAAGCCAAGTTGATGGAGAGGTTTAAGTGATTTTTTAATAGCATACAGAGGGTCCCGCGCTCTTTGCGCTCAACAGAGGAGTTTAAGTTTCATAAATATTTGGCTGAATTAATTAATTCTCACATGGAAATATTAAAGAACACAGCGGGGTGCCATCAAAATCCACATTTCAGGCTGCTCCTGCTGAGCTCACAATAGTGTTTGGGTGGTGAGGTTGAGTCTGTAACTTCTTAAGAACCGGCTGCAAATAATCACATCTATCAAAAGTAATAAACAAGAAAAGTGTGTCATTATCACACCATGTTCTTGTTGACTTTGGTCTGTGCTGTCGGCTGCAAGTCTTCTGAACATTCATCTTAGGAACAAGAACAGTAAAACATGCTCGTGCTTTTAGAAATGTGCGACCTTTAATATGCATACAATCTAATCGTAAAAGTTGTTTGCATTTAATAACTTAAGAATGGCCATGCTCATGTCAACAGATGTTGAAATGTCTGATTGTTCCAAAGCCAAAGCTTGCAACTCAGGGTAGAAACGTGACACAAATATCTGGAGTCGATGTGTTGAAGCATTCTGCAATTTAGCTTGAAATGGGAGATTGCATATATGGCTTCAAACGGATTGCACAGCTTTTGCCGCCACAGGGCGCATTCACGGGTTGAATTGCAATGTGGAACAAACACTCAAGTACTGGTGCAGTTTCTGCCTATTTTAAGTTGCCATTATGCAGTTATTGTGGGCAAAATTGGCCCATGTTTTTGCAAATGAGCCTCATTGCTAAACCATCTAATTCATAAATGATGGCGCAAATATTTATATCCATGCTCAGCTGGTGAAAAACTACTGTGGTGGTAACTTCACGGCAGTACTTATAATGGTTGTCATGAGCAAAGTTTTCAGTGATTTGAGAGTTTCCAACAATTCTGCCTCTGCAAAGGTTAAATCATCTATAAACAGTCTGTAAGTATTACTTTGACATAACTGTTATTGATTAAATGAGGGGTTCAGTCAGTCCGTGGAGATGGTCTGGGTCATTACACAGGATGGGTATGAGAGTGTTTTTTAAAAAATTTTATCTGAACAAGCTGCTCTCGCTCATTCCAGACCTGAAGCCTTGCTGTAAATGCTGAAAGTTGTATCACATCCATTTGTGCCCCTTTCCCATCCAGATGCTCATCTACATGTGGACAGAATTGATCTCAGTCCAGATGAGGGGCGCACAGCGCAGCAGGAGGGAGTGGTGGTGACTCAACTTCACAATCAGATGCAGAAAGGAGAAAACTAGATCACGTCTTAAGACTTTGTTGGTGATTACATTTGGGTGACAAATTAGATTTACCCTGATCAGTATGTGTGTGTTGTGTGAATTAGAATAAGAAGACCAGTGAACATTATTCCTTTCAATTGTTCCCTGGTTGGTGAGGTACAAAATGCTTTGCTTTCTGTTTTAGTTCTCTTTAGGTAGTGTAATCTTTAAAACATTGAAAATGATGGCTTAGCTAGAGCTACTTTGCTATCGAGATAAATTTCCTCCAGCAAGACCCATCACCAAGAATAGATCATCCAAAGCCTGCCTAAAAGTACCAGAGCCTTAAATAGTCAGACATGGCCTTCAATAAATCACAGCGATCACTCCAGGACTATGCTTAGCGAAAAAAAGCGGAAAAGCTGCATAGTCTTTTCTTTTGACTACATAATTGTCATGATAAATATCCAAGCCTAACCTCGCCCTATTAAACCAGGACAGCATAAAGTAATCTGGAAACTTCAAACACAATATTTGTATTTGATCAAAGTAATTTGAACACCTTGAGATGCTTACCATTACTTAGTTTCCAGCAGCATTAATGCAGATACTGTTGAAACTTTATCTCTTTATCGTTTATTATTATTTGAAAATTGAGCACAACCAAGGCCATGACTGAACAGATTTGGGGAACAGAGAGCAGGCCACTAATCTGACCATCTACCCACCCCCTACAGAGGGAGGACAGTGCAGTAAACGACAGGGAGTGACTCCATTTGACTTTATCTTACATAATTTTGGGCTCAGTTACAAGACAGCCATGTTAAAAAAAGAGTTGGCTTTTGCCTTTGGGACGTAAGTACAACATATAGCATTCCTTTCAAGGCAAGAACTGGGAGACAGCTTGTGTCATTGTTAATCTGAAGAACATCTTAAAGCAAAAATGCATCCTCCCAAACCAGGACTGCTCAGAAGAGATAGATGTATGGACAAAGATCAGCATTATGTGGAGCCTTAGCTATAGATAGAGCGGTCTTTCAGGCAACGATACTTCAAAAATGTCCATTTAGGACTTCAAGATAGACATCAAATCAAGTTAAATAGTAAGAGGGAACATTTATCACTAATCTTGGAGCATGATTCTGTGCCAGCAGTAGAAGACAAGGCAATTAAGCTACGACACGCTGATGAGAATATGCATGGAGATAAACCGCACTCAACTAAACATCAGCAAATAAAACGCACATAAATCCTTTCACTGTAGCTGCATTCTTCATGGTAAGCATAAAAACAAGACAAGATGAAACCCATTACGGTCGAGGTCACTGAGGTGGAAGGCTCTTAACTTGGGGATTTATGGTCTTCTGTAAGACCTCAATTAAGTGAGTTTGTCTAGACATTAAAGCCTATATACCTGAACTCTTGGGGGGCCACTTTCTTCTTATGTCCAACATAGTTGCAGTAGATTGCTTTTCAACTCGAGTTTGGTTCTGCTCGAGGTTTCTGCCTGTTAAAAGACAGTTTGTCCTCGCCCCCTTCACTTGGTAAATGTTTGGTCAAACAAAAAGAATGGTCAACACCTGCTGTGTTTTGGAAAGTCTGGAGATAACATTTATTATGAATTGGCATTAAAATGTAAAAAATATTTGACTGACTGGTTGATGTCAACCAAAGGGTGGGAGGCAGACATGTTTTTATAGTTTGGTACCGCTTGTTGAGGAAATTTGTAAGAACTTGACTTCACACAAGAAATTATTCTGGAGACTTCAGATGACTTAAAGATGACACATTAAAACCCCTTTTCCACCTTTTCAAACAGTCCCCTGTGGTCTAAATGAAACATCTGTGCTGTGCTTTGGTCAAAATATAACATGAATCAAGCACCAGAGGAGGTTTGTGAGCCTGTATAAACCAGCTCTCTCAGAACGCTCTGTTTTGGTGTGTGTGTCTCTTGAAATGTAATGACCCCCCCCCTGAGTTTTCCCCGAAGACATCACTCCTCTGTAGCGAGAATAAAGATGGCGGGCCTGAGCAAAAGTTTTTCCTCTCGGCTGGGGATGGAGTCTATGGGTGGAGATACCAGGGGAGGGGAGGGGATTTTTTTTCTTGGGACATCTTGTGATGTCCCACTGTGACATCACAAGATTAATAAATTTGAAACGGGGCATTTTTCTCTGTGTTGTAAGACTTATGCAGACCACAAACAAAGGACTTGATGGGTTTATTTCACATTTTGTGGGTCAGTAGAAACTCAGGTTACCTAAATATTTGTTCAAAAACACTGTACAAGTGAATTTTTTCATAAAATGTCCCCTTTAAGTTGAAAAAGTTTACACGCGATGAAGAGAGAGAGAGAGAGAGAGAGAGAGAGAGAGAGACATGCAGTCGAGTCCGCGTCTGCACATCAGAGAAAAACACAGAGCATTACAGCTACTCTACTGACTTTGCAGCTTATTTTAAGCCATTTTAATCAGACACAGCAATAAATAAATAAATAAATAAAATAGACGTGCGGCGAGTCCGCACATCGGAGAACAACACAGAGAACATGACAGCTACTTTGTGTCTTATATTGAGTCATGTTAGTCAGATACAGCCATGAAACTCTGGATTTCTCCATCATGAAGGCTGTCAGCGTTGTGTACCTGCGTGCTTGTGCTCGTACATGAAGTGTACCGTGCTGAAGCACACCTCTCTGAAGTGTGCCAAAGACAAGGAAGTGTACTGTGCCTGAGCACGATATGGAGCGGTCACACTGGTCAGTCGAACTGGACTTTAGGGCTGAAGCGTGCTTGGGCACTGTACGGATAGCCAGTGTGACCGCGCCCTTAGAAGAGGGGACGTGCCAAAGCATTTCTTGGCCGGCAGTGGGGACTTTCTGGACCCTTTTGGTGTTTGCCTGCTACTCCCACAACAAAACTTCAGGAGGTCCCCGCTCCCATCAAGAACACTTTGTTGAATAAACCCCTGTGAATACGTCATTAAAAAAGGTTCTACAGGTTTTCTTTTAATTGAGTTTGCTGATGAACTAGAGTTTGAGAGTGCTGACAGAAAGATTAAATCACCTGATGTGATTACTCTTTTATTGTTGTTTTGTTTTTCAATAATTTATTTTAAGCTCCACATAATGAAGTCTGTTGTGCCAGACCTTTAATTTCTTCCCACTCAGTTCAAAACAACTAATAAAACTAATCTTTTACAGTCGGAGACATCGACTGGAATGTCTAATAAAAAACAGTTTTATCAGTCTAAAAATCCATCGCATTCAATCCAGGTTCACTTTTTAAATTAATGTTTTTATTTTCTCCGCCTCCAGTCAGTCCTAAACCGACGCGGTGTCACAAAATCCAATGTTTCTGACGACGAGTCAGAAAACAAATGCAGGAAAACGCAATCACACAAGAAACTGTCTCCTACATTAAACGCAGCAGTAAGACATGTCAGAATAATTAGATCACTCCGATCAAAGTTTTAAAATGAAAAGACTGACATCCAAACACACAAGCTGTCATGGAAGAATTCCTCTGAAGGCAAAATAAATGAAACTGTTCGATTGAGCTGTCTCACTAAGTGCTTGACGAGCAGTATAGAAATAATAAAAAAGGAGGGTGAATTGTGTGTGTGTGTGTGTGTGTGTGTGTGTGTGTGAGAGCGGGGTCTTATGGTGTCTGATTCCTTCTCCTTATACAGTCATGAGTGAGGAATGCTGCCTGTGAGAGTCCACTCTTCTCTCTCTTTTTTCTTTGATCCATTCATCTTGTCTCGCTCGCCAATAATGAACAATATTTTGTTGTGTGGCGACTTCGACGTGACCTACACTGGAGAGGCAAACCTCCTGCTCAGTACTTAAGTCCAATCAACTGTGCTACCCAGGTTGGAATTTAATATAAAACGTTATCAAAGAACAGTAAATCACTCTTTTCCTCTACGTGTGTGTGTGTGTGTGTGTGTGTGTGTGTGTGTGTGTGTGTGTGTATTTTCTAGTCGCTCCATATTTGGTTAGAATGGTCGACAGCAACTGGAGCATCTAACCAAATATTCTTTCATAAGACCACTCAATGAGATTATGGTTAGTATGTGAGAGACTTGAGAACGTGTGTGTTCTCTGTGTGTGTGTGTGTGTGTGTGTGTGTGTGTGTGTGTGTGTGTGTGTGTGTGTGTGTGTGTGTGTGTGTGTGTGTGTGTGTGTGTGTGTTCCTGAGAGTTCCTGCTGCCAACACGGGGCCTCCTGGGAACCAGAAATAAATTGAAAGACAAACAAGGGTCAGACCATTCCCATCCTTTAAATACACACAGAGACACACTGACTCTCCATCACAGAGCATGGATGCTGTCAGGTAACCATGAGCCTGAGACCAACCAAACACAAATGTATCTGTCAGTGTGTGCAGAACATGTGCCTCTGGATGTGTATGCATGTGCCTAAAGGTTTTTATTTTGTTGCTTTCGTTCGAGACACGCTAAAACTAAGTCTTTCATCATTAACGCACAAATCGAGATGGATGCATTATGTTTTTAAATCTCATTATTCATGTTCTATTTTGTCCCTTTAGGTGCACCATAGTAAAGCCACTGCAGCGTCTCCCTGTAGTCACAGGGCTGAAAAGGACCCTGCTGCACCTTTGAATGGCTTATTCACTTGTGAAATCTTCCCAACAGATCAGCTGATGGGTCTACAGTAATATCCACCATGTGACATCACACTTTTTCACTGTTCCCTTTAGCAACTTTCATTTACTTGTTGATAATAATAATAATAATAATAATAACTTTATTTATATAGCACCTTTTAAAAACACAGGTTTACAAAGTGCTTTGACAAACAGCAAAAACAAAATGATGCGTAACTAGATATTTTTTTTCCAAGCATATTTAATGTCCTAAACTTCGATCTACCAGAAGTTTATTATTTTCATTTCAAAATAAAGGCCGTTTTTAAAAAAGTTTTTGTCAGGCTTTTATTTTGATTTTTTATACTATATTAAGATTGAGGGCACTTTACGTCCTGTTTAAAAATAAAACTGCATTTCTTTTGAAATAAAATAAAATCGACAGTTATGACATTAACTTAACTAAAGAAAAAGGAACTCTATACGGACTGAAAGCTAAACGAAAAGCGAAAGAGAGAGATGAAAAAGTGAAATGTTTGATGTCATAGGGTGGATATTAATTTAAACTCGTCAGCTGAGCTGTCTGAGAGATTTTGATCACCGTGACAGCAGGAAGATGAAACAAAGATGTTGTGATGGCTCACAGTGCACCTAAAGGGACAAAAGAGCATGCCATAAATGTGATTAAAAAAATGAATGCATCCATTTTGGACTTTAATTGCATTGAGAGTAACACTTTAATGCTGACAGCCCTCATTTGTATGTTTATATCTACTTCCTAATGCTGCATATTTCTCAACTGAGTACACTGACTAATGACTAAGAACATCTGTAGCTATAAATGCACCAGGAGGAAACACAATATAGGAAATGACTTTATAATCCATTGCTGTACTCTTTGGCCCTCACTTGACTCTCGAGTGATAAGACTGTGAAAACAGCCAACTTCCCGTCAGCTCAGGGAACAAGTGCAGGCTTGACGAGAGGCCTAAAGTCCAGCAAACTGGTCCAAGAAGAGACAGCGATTTACAACACACAGAGCTCAGTAATCACAGGAGTTCTGGCTAGCTTGTCCTGTTTCAAGTTTGATTATCTTTAATGTGTCTGTTCTGTGTTTGCTGTAAATCTTCGCACAGCTTTGTGGTTAAAATGAGATTTAAAAGTAATGATGTCAGAACATGTCGTAAGTTAAAGAAATAGTGTCCCTATGAAGTATCTTTTTTCTCTTGAAACAAGAGTTGGTGCTGGTAGTGATTTAACATTTTCTCATTTGTAACTCGGCAGGAGCAGAGACCTGAAATGCCTTCAAAGTAAAATGCTTCATGAGAATAAGTTTCTGTCTTATATGATCAGTTATAATCATTAAAAGCTCAAATCTGTGTTGAATAAAATGTTTTAAATCCAATTTCCAATAATCTTAGCTCATTTTTTACAGTGTTGTGAATATTTTGAAAAGCTTAGGCTGGGTATACACTGTAGGATTGTAGAAAAGCCGTGGCAGAATGTCAACTAACTCCAAATTTTTTGACATTTCACAACAAAAGCTCATCAATTCTGTGCTCATACTCTACGTGTTTTTAGGGATGGAGCATTGACCATTGCCAATACAGTAAATTCTGACATTTACCACGGACAGAAGTTGAAGTCAAATTGGTTCATGTACAGTACAAACACCTCACTCTCTCTCTCTCTCTCTCTCTCACACTCACTCACACACACACACACACACACACACACACACACACACACACACACACACACACACAGCATCACCAACAAAGATAAGTGAACTAGCAACGGTGGTAACAAACAGCCGGTGTCATGGCAGCTTGAGGTCTCCAGCGATTTCCTACCAACCCTTCACTTCATCCATATCTTCTGTGATAGAAGAGGGAAGACACAATAAACAGCAATGTCCGCTGTTGCCATAGTGATGGCAGACGCTTTCTGACATTACGTGCGGGCATTACAAATGGAGATGAAATTGATCCGACCTTAAAATCAGTTGGTGATCAGAAGTCAGAAACGGCCTGAATTAGTTCAGTGTGTGCACAGCCTGGATGTGATTGGCCTTTTTAAAGCAACATGCATGTAAACTAACTCATGCATGTATTCATTTTGTCTTAAAATCAAGACAACATCACCTTAATTTCATTTTAGGTTTTTCTGTGGTAACAAAATGTGTAGAAAATTGTCATGATGTTCTAGACGACGAGGAGGTGTTATAGAGAAGCTCTGGATTTGTAAATGTAAGGTTTTTAATTCTGTGACGTCACAATTCATGTCTCAGAAGTTTTACTTTTAGGATTACTCAAACTGTTCTCATGCGTCTTTCTTTCTGCTGAGCTTTAAATAACTTGTACATAATAACTCGCAATCTTCAAAAGACAATAAAAAAAAAATCTTTACACAAATTTCTGACTGCTATAAATGAAGAGTAAAACTGATTCAGGCTCAGCACATTTCTCTCTAGAAGCAGTGTGCCACAACGTTTCCCTGACTCATTCAGCTCTGGGGATGCAGAAGAGAACACATGACTGCAGAGACGTACAGTGACGGTCTGCCCACTGGCGCAGAAATTCTAAATGTTGCTGTTTTTAAATGTCATTTTAAAGATTTAATACCGTTGTGGATGCCCTCTATCACACAATCCTTTCTTCTTCCTGCCTCTCTTTTTCTCAGGGTCATTTCTACAGCTTCCCTATCCCTTCATCTTATCTCTTGACCGATCACATATTCTCTCATCCCTCCAGTTCCTGATGGGTGCCGTCGTCCATCAATATTGACCTTCTTCTCCTCCCTCTGGCACACATTCATTGATACTAAAGGAGTCATTAGATGATCTGTGTAACACAAAGGGAGAGGAAATGAAAGAAAGGAATGGCTTGTCTGCAGAATCTGAAATACTTTAAATTACATAAAGACTGAAATCATTCGCCTTGAGCCTGGAGGCATCGCCTACATGGCAAGCAGCTAAAAGACAGTCTGCATACAGTGTGTACATGTGCCATACAGAGCTCCACACAGTCCAGATTCAAACACCCTTCTTGGAACATCTTGAAGCCGATTTCATGCCTATAAGGGTTCCAGGCGTACAAGATCTTGTCGTGTTTCTGAGGTGACGTAGCACACTACATTGACACAAAGACTGCATTCTTGCATTGTAATTCTGGGTTATGTAACAGCAGGTTGGCCTCTGTCTGGGGGCGCCGGCATCCATGACCTTTTCTTCTACAGCGCTTTATATCGATATTATGAAACAGAGGCTTGCCACTGGCATGAGTGGAAATGCATAGAAGATACAATAGTGCACACTGTTTGAGGCTTAGAGCATCCAGCTTCATTGGTGTTGGACTTCTTCTTTCTTCTGGTCTTTGGAATAAAACATGACTTTTTTATAGTTTGCATTAATTATTACTTTAATTGCTGATTTTTTTCAAATAGCTTAAAAAAGTCTTCCACTGTTTTGTACTTAAGTCTTATACAGAGATTTTTCATTCCAAACTTAATTTCAGCTTAGTTTTTGCAGACAATCGTACAAGTCAGCAATTTCCCACTTTGTCAATCTTTGGAAGCACGTGTGAAAGCAATACAACGCCACTTACACAATGCATTAAACCTCCAGTGTGCACAGCGGTGATTCTAGAGCCTGTTCGGGCCCGAGGCAAACCTTTACATCAGGCCCTCCAACCATCAGAAACTTACATAATCATCCAACGTCTTGCTTTCTTTTTCGTCATTCTTTTTTTTTTGCTCCCACATGGATAATTCGTATTTCTCTTTGACAAACTTTGGGTTTCACAGGAATACTGCATGCAAGACTTAGCAGGTCAATGAGAGTGAGTGCTGCCAGATGGGGCCCTCTTAGGGAGGTTTCCTACTTGCAAAATTTGTACATTTTGTACCACTACAGGAGTTTACAGTTTGTCAGCTCTTTGATCTTTGCAGTTGCCTGCCCTGCCTGTTGACAAGCGGCGCCTTTGAGTGTGCTTCCACCACAAAATATAACATACAATATGCTGCTCTATGCAGATGATGCAGGGTTGTCAAATGATTAATAAAAAAAAGAATAACTAATTGTACTGAGCACCGAGAACCTTCTGGATTTAAATGCATATGCTTATGAAATGTCTTAAAACTCTGGCTTATTATTATATTAAATTATTATTTTAAATTCACAAACCATGTTGACTGTGATGTTGTCGAGGACTACAGGCGCTCTCCTGGTTTCCTGCTGTGCTTGAATGTTGTCTTGTTTGTCATCATGTTTTTTGTCTTGTTCTTGTGAAGCCAAAGACACTTTCTACTTTGTGGACAAATAAAGTTCTATTCTATTCTATTCATATCCTCTTAAATTGGCATGACACTGGTAATTATTAGTTATGGATAAAGACATTGGGGGACGGAGGAGGGCAGATATCCACTAAGACAAGCCTCCTAAAGTAACTTCTTGTGAGGAACTTTATGTTTGTGTGGATTCTGGCACCCCCTGTGGACAAACAGGGGTTTTAATCTCTTTTCGGATCTTGTTCTGTGCAAGTAATGTTACCAAAAGAAATCTCTTCCTTCTTTATTTCACTATCCAATGCATAACTGACAATGCACTGTAAACATGGGGGGGCAAAGAAGGCTTTGAAGGGAGCATGGAGAAACTTGTTTTAGTCTGACACCGACCCTGTGGTGGGGTTAGGCGCTGAAGAGAAATCAGAATCAATTGGTCTGTTTCATTATCAGCTAAAAACTCCTCACAGGAGCTTTAAAGTTGTGTGTGTGTTTGCATGTGTGTGTGAGTGTGATTCTTACCTGCAGACGGTGATGTCTCCGTGATCAGAGTTGAGCGGTGCTGTTCCCGCTTTCAAATTGGATACGTTGAAGTAGGAGAGCGTGTGGTCGATGAAGCCGTGCATTGTGCCGGTCTGACTGAACATATACTGGTAGACGAGCCGAGGGATGAAGTCTGATGTGAAGGAGATCACGAAGGCCTCCAGAGAGAAGAGAAAGACAGAGTTGGTGTTCAAACAAAAATACACTACATGAAATGTTTACCCTGTAAAATAACAAAAGTAAAATGTATTAATCTTTTAAAGATAGAATGTGCAACATGTGACACATGAATACAGCAGAAATCAAGTTTATCCTGTGGAAATATCTCTCTGAGTCAGGACTGTCTACAATGAGTGAGAAGCTCGAGTCCCGCTGGCTGTGTTGTTGTCAGAGCTGTGTTTACATGGACGGGACGGCTGGCTCCTCCCCTTGTGTATAAAAGCTGTTTTAGTCAAGGACTAGAGAGGAAAAAAAGAGTAACTTACTCACTGATTATTTGAATGTCAAGTTAGCGTTTTTAGATCACGATCAAACCATGTCAGCTTACATGCAGTGTGAAGCTACAAGCTAACTAAAGTGTGCTAACATTAGCCTGCTAACGTTAGCCTGCTAACAACAATCCAGGCCACAGGCAACTCCAGCTCGAGCCAAAGACAATTTTGCCCGTCGCTTGCGCTTTAGTCCTTCTTGCAAACGTGAGGGGAGGGGGAGTTGGAGGTGTGTCGCTGGAGGAGAGCCGAGGTGTTGCCAGGCAACAGCTTGTTTTGTTGCCACACTGGTGCTCTAGGGCGACATCTACTGGATCAAACAGTCTCACATTCTTCCATTAAAGTGTTGCAGAAAGGGGTCCAACAGCTTGTCTTGAAAAGGCACAGAATATTCTATTTCATGAACACCCTCAAATATATTGATCTAGGAAAAATGACGTACTGATGCATATTTGCAAGATGCATGCACAAAAAGGGGGAAGGCTGCTCCCAGTTCTCCGTTGCCTACGAGCTCCCGGGGCAGCTTAAGTGAGTTGAGGTGTGTTGAATCCAGAACAAACAAAAACTCCTGCTGCTGGTTTTTCTGAATCCTCTGCAAATCTGTTTAGTATTAAAAGTAAACGGAACAAGATTTGGTTAGCCAGTCAGGGACAAATCCCAAGCAGAGCTTTCCTGTCTTCACAAACACACCTTGACCTCCGCAGATCAGGATGTTAAGGTATTTCAGACATGATTCAGGGATCCGTCAAGGTCATGGAGGATGATATTTCAGAGCAAACATAGAGGATAAATCTCTATTTGATATGCATATGCATATATCGGTCAGGCCCTTTTTAAAATAATTTAAAGGCCTGTTTACGTTGGTTCAGCGTTGAGTCCTTTAGTGCTCTAAGCAAGGTGTAAAACAGATACAGCAATATTATAACATACTGTACACAGGGTTAGTAAACAGCTATTTATTGTTTGGTATGGGGTACTGAGTATCAGCTAATACTGAAGTTATGATATTGGAATCAGAAGGTGACGGTATTGGAACATCTCTTTGAAATAGCGCCTCTGCTGCTCGTTGCAAACCAACCTGCAACATTCACGTCCTGTACAGTCGTGTGACAAAATGCTGCATTCAATTTTATAGTATTAAAGGAATCAACATGTCTGTTGATGGAAGCTGGATTATGTGCCATAACGTTCCAGCATTGAAGTTCAAAATCAACTTTGCTGACATTTGACCTCCTGTCCCTGAAGTCTTTGAGGTTAGGGTCTGTTTTCATTTGTTTTCATGACAATTAAGAAATGTGCAACCTTTGCATTAATTAAAATACAACACAGAACTTCCACCAGATAAGTGTGGATTGCGTGTCAGCTCCGCTCCGGTACGGCTCAGTGCTCCCTCATCCGTCAACACCCACAGGCTGTGTTCTCAGAGCGAAACACGGAGCAGAACCGCCAACAGCTGGGGGGCAGAGACCAAGGAGTTCCCGCGTGACAGTGCAAGACAATGTGATGCATTTTGTATACATACAAACCCTATTAAACCACTTGCACACAACAACAATCACACAAAAGATCATTGTTCCCAACCGTCAAAACGGAGTGTTTTATTCTGAAAATATACTGTTTGTTTTAATGTTGTTTCGGTGTCTGACTTCCTGTCCCGCTTGATCTGCTCTGTGGTAAATTGATGTGCCTCCAGTGGAAGCACAGACATTGACTAAAGTAAGCTCTGCTGCTTTGGCAGAGAGAAGACGGACGGAACACGCATCTGGTGGAATATAGCAATAAGCTTTACATTTAATTCCCATGTAATTAAAATGAAGCCTCATTTTTGATTAATAGTTATTTACAGCATTTTTCAAGAACATCTTTACTGCTGATGTAATGAAACGACCTAAATCGTGTATCATAAGAACAAACTGTATTGCAACATAAGAGATTAGATTTTTATCAGCCATCACATAGGACGCTTCAGATAACCAGAGTAATCACTCACAAGAGGTCAAAGGTTGAGTAAAACTGTGTTCTTTAGGATAACAGAACTGAACTTCCTGTGGGGGAAAAGTGTAATTTTCTCTAATATTGTTTTGTTTAGCTATTCAGGTGATTTATTGAATAGTGTAAGTGCTCTGCGAGAAATTTAAAGTGTCACATCTTGTAGAGTATCTAATGTAAACATAAATGCCCTCATGCATTGAGTGTGAACATGTCTGCCTTCATCATGAATTGAATAATCTTAGAGTAAAAAGCAGGACGTTGCATGGATACTTACATTTATAATAACTGAGAACTTGCCCATTCCACTCAGTATGTTGTACCATATTCCTAGAAAACAAGACATCAAGAGAGGGACAAGGACAGAGAAAGGGGTTACCATAAAATATTGACTGAAAAAGGAAATATCAGATTCTTTTAGGTCATTTTCACATCTATAGTTTGTTTACCTCCAATTGGTCCATGTTCACACTGGGACATTTACAAGCAGTCCTAAATCTATGCTGCACGCAGGAAATGCTCACTCAAGGGTCAGAATTTTTTGCGGGTAAAATCCCAGAAGTAACCAAAGACTCGTTTCCTTCTTGTGGCTGCTTCAAAGACACTATACAATTTGGACAGACGACTACACGGACTGAGGTTGGCTCTGGTCATAAACCAAAGATTTAGACATAATGAAATGTTGACCTTACCAGTAAATGTTAACACTGGCAAGTAAAGCTACATTCTACATGGAACTTATCAGAGTTAAAAACTATTTTACAAAAAGTAACATTAACAGAAAACGGTGACAATACATCATTGACAAAAACTAAGTACATTTGAGGCTGCTTGGGATGTTCCAAGCTTTTTGGATATCAAAGTGATGGGGACATTTTGATTGCAATCTGTGCAAAAGTTCATTTTGAAAGTTGAATCATAAATATGAACCTCATTGTGCTAGAGGAAAAGTCAGAGGCTCAATCAAGGCCTTAGTACATCTTTTTTTTTTTTCATTTTAAAAATGCATATTTATATTTAAGAAAAAGAGCATTGGTCATAAACATTTGACAACAAGTATCTCCTTTTTTTTCCCCACTCAAAAGGTGCTTGCTTAAAGGTGCTACTGGTTGTAAACTTAACTTTAAAGCCTGCCTTACTGCCTGAAGGTACTGCTAAGTGCTAACTCTAAAATGGTTTCAATAGAGCGTATTATCAATCTGTGGTGTTGGAAAGGACGCCTTGTTAGGTTTAAATCTGACAGGATGGTTTAAAGATGTTTTACATAATCTACTGACCATTTCCAATCCAATCTTGTGCTGTATAGGCTAAACTGCTAGTGTCTTTAAGACCATATCACATATCCACTGCCTGAAGTCATGTTGTAGTTGTAGATGCCTTGCTTGTATGGGGCGATGTGCCATTTTTTTTAAGCAGTCATGTTAGCTTACCAATGTCTTTAGCACGTACGGCGACTGGCCTTCGTAGCTCCGTCACAAACTTTTTGGCGTCCAGTCGGATCTCGAT
This sequence comes from Labrus bergylta, assembly GCF_963930695.1. Classification (NCBI taxonomy): domain Eukaryota; kingdom Metazoa; phylum Chordata; class Actinopteri; order Labriformes; family Labridae; genus Labrus; species Labrus bergylta. Next base: position 15,800,512 of record NC_089217.1, on the reverse strand, counting down.
GACATTGTTGAGCAGAGCGAAGAGCGGAGCGAGCGGGAACGAAGCCACGAAGAGAGATACGAAACCAAACTGGATGACTGGAAGGAAAAAAACAAACAATCATCAAACATGCTTAAAATGTGTAACATTAAAACAAGTTTCACTTGATTGTATTGTTGTATGTTCATTTTTATGTCTGGAAATGGAGGGCCACATTTTCCATAATCCTCCTACTCCAATAACAGACATTTTCATGTAAGAATACTGCATTTGAGTTCCTAACATTACCTCCTACTATTCTTACGCTGATGACATTCAAATGTACTTATCAGTATTGTACATCTTCCATAAAGTGCTGCAGCTGCCATTGAGTCCTCATAGCGTCTAGAAAAGCTTTTGGGCTTTTTGTGCCTTTATTTGAGAGATAGGACAGTGGATAGAGCCAGAAGAGAGAGTGGGGAATGACATGCTCCCCACCGAGTTATACTGTTGTACTGCAGGGCACAGTGTCCTTAAAGTTATGAGCTGCCATTTGATCATATGCTTGTGTGGTTTAAGTTTACGTCACATTTGTAGCACAGCTGTCACAAAGAATGAGATACGACTCCTCAGACCGTTACCAAATATTCTCCCTATCTCTGTTCACGCCTTGCAGCAGAGTTCACAGATATCGACAGTATTTGGTTTTCATTTAAGCCTTTGTAAAAATCTTTAAAAATGTCAACGTTTGGGTATTTCAAAGGCACAAAAACACATTGTTTTTTTTGTTTTTTTAAGATTTATTTTTGGGCTTTTTGGGCCTTTTTTCAATTGAGAGACAGGACAGTGGATAGAGTTGGAAATCAGGGAGAGAGAGAGAGAGTGGGGGAACGACATGCAAGAAAGGAGCCACAGGCTAGATTCAAACCTGGGCCGCTTACAGCCTCCATACATTGGGGCGTGTGCATTAACCAATGCATCACAAGCGCCTCTAACACATATTCTTAAGTAAGACAGGGTGTTGTATTGAAGAGACGTGGACAAATCATTCCGGATCCTCAGTGGTGTGAGTCACTTTGCCTTCTTCTCTTTCTGTTATAATAATGAGATATAGTTTAATAATGGGGAAATTGCTTTCATACGATGGGTGATGTGTTGATGATCTACAGTCATCATATAATAAACTAAAGTGTTCATTAGGGGGATTGGGTGTGATGAACCACAGCCTCTTGAGCTCGCAGAAAGATAGACATAACATGCTCATTGAAATGTGTTTTCTATAAACTTAGACTGCTTCTGATGAGTTTCATCTGCGTCCTATATATTCTAGGATTTTAGTATCAAACACTGGCTTAATTTACAGCTACATAAACAAACCATGATGATGCAGAAGTGTAAGGTGACTCTCGTGAAAGCTGTGCTTTGGTTTGATGACTCTAAGAGAAAACAAATCTTTGGACTGAAGTTGTTGAAAAGAGAGCCAATTATATCAGGTATTTGTTGATTGGGGTGCTGTTGGCTGAGTGGTCAGGGCGCACGCTCCATGTGCGGAGGCTGAAGTCCTTGAAGCAGGCGGCCCCGGGTTCAAATTCGACCTGTGGCTCCTTTCACGCATGTCATTCCCCACTCTCTTTGTCCCTAATTTGCGACTCTATCCACTGTCCTGTCTCTCCAATAAAGGCACAAAAAGCCAAAGAATAAATCAAAAGGAATGTTTACGCGTGAGAGGAATTAAACTTACAGGGTCTAAAGCGTACTATAATTGTATAAAGAATGTGGGAACTGGAATGATGTTTTCCTGGTTGATTACAGTTTATACATTCACAGTGCAGTGAGAAGCCTTCAGATTGTCTTTATTGAATGGTCATCTCTTTAGTCACACTGTCTGTCCAGTCTCGCTCCATGGTTCAGATGATGCCTTTTAAGGGGAAATACTCCACAGCACCAGCAGAACAGGGACTTTTTATTTTTATGATTACGCAGTGTGTTGTAATGTGGGGTTATCAGACTGACATGTAGAACACACATAAACACCTAGCATAGATACACAAAAGAGACTCAACACCCATGACTGATACAGAAACTAAAGATGGTTGAAATGTAACCCAGCATATTTAAATGACACACATACACATACACACAGGATTTTGTAATACTGTTATGCTATTGGCTGCAGGTACTTCACTCACAACAATCAAGACAAGGCAAGTCAAAGAGCACTTCAGAGTTTAAAAACAGAAAAGATGACATTAATTAAGAGAATTCAAAGACGCGATAAGGAGCAAAAATAAGGCATTACAATTTTATATATATTACATTTAAGATCAAAAACAAATAAAGAAACATGACATTAAGCAAAAATAAAACAGACATATTAAAGAGTCCTCAGAATGGGCAGTAAATGATTAAGTTATCTGCTCGCCTCAAAGTGTTAAAGTGCTCTGAAGTCACCGACGGCAGCACTTAACCACTACAATCAACACCAGGTGCTGTAAAAGACTTGTCCGAGCTTGGACAGGTCTGGAACCTCGACAGCTGACACAGCAGCTTTCCTTTTGGCCATGTGGAGGTCAGAGGTCAGCAGCAGTGTGACAGCTCTGAAGGAGAATCAAGGTATGTGTCTGAGAAGAATCTACACAGGTAGACTGTTACAGACACAGACAGGTATCTTTTTGTTTTTAAGTTTTTGAAACGTTTTTAGACAAATATGCAGAGGGACAGAAATGTTGATTCATTCATTGCAAATGGACTTGAGCTTGTAAAGCGCTTTTCTAGTCTTCTGACTACTCCAAGCTCTTTATGTCACACCTACACATTCACACACTGATGGTAGAGGTTTTTATGTAAATTATCCATCAGAAGTAACTAATCCCATTCATACACATTCAAACGCTGCAGATGAAGTGTCTTGTTAAGCGTCTTGCCCAAGGACACAGCGGACATGTGGCTGCAGAAGCTAGGGATCGAACTTCCAACCTTCCGGTTGAAAGACGACTGACTCTACCACTAAGCCACAGCCGCCCCAGTAGTTCTGTGTAGTGCAGATCTGACACTGATGTCCCTGATGACTGATAATGGGTTTTTTATTCTGGTTTTCATGATGGTTTTATGGACGTTTTTTAGACATTCTCAGTTTCCTGTTGTTACCTGATGAACTCTTGTTACTTATGTATTTAATGTTGTTCACTGTGTTTGTTGTTTCTATTGCCTGTGTTCTATATGTTTTGTGTTTTTTTTTTTCATATTGTTCTCACTTGGCTGCAAAACAAATTCCCCGTCAAGGACAATCAAGTTGAAAGACAGAAAACAAGATTTGAATTTCTAGACACTAAAGATATACTTTCAGATGCACCTTCATCATACTTAACTGGATGCACATACTGTAAGTCCCTTTTGAGATGAGGAGGGGTCTCTGACTTTAAAAGGCCAGATTTAAGAGCTGGATTTGTGTTCTGAACATTTTTGTCTTCCTGCTTTCTGATTTGAATTAGAAATACACTAGAAAACTCAAAAGTGACCGTACTGACTGTGTTAAATTGAAATAAATGTTTGGGTTTGTTTCATTAGAGGTAGATACCAAAGTGAAACAATAAATAAGTTGTTGGTCTGTTCCATGAATGATATCAAGCCTGATCTGCCAGACGAGGTGGACACGTTGCTGATCCCTGGTCAGTTGGCTTTAAAGACATGAGATAGGTGGAGTTTGTAATGCTTAAACCTTCGTGTTGGGTAGATCAATGAAGGATCATAACAACATCCCCTTGCTTCCTAAGAATGTGCAAAAAGGAAACATGAGAAAGACACGTTGGGTTCGTCTGACTCTGGGTGATGCGCGGCTCAGATTGGAGCAGTGGAACTTTAGCTGTGTGGGAACGGGGATTTCCAGCGAGCCGGAGACTGACGGCTTCACCTCGGGACACCACGCTCAGACAAAGAACGGCAGGGAAGAAAATAAGACAGTGGACCGCGAGCGCTAGAGGGCAAGCTTAGAATAACCTCTCTTTCTATCCCGGGCGGGGTTGATGGGTTCAAGGCTGGTCCAGGCACACACACACACACACACACACACACACACACACACACACACACACACACACACACACACACACACACACACGCCTTAACATGAGCTCCAAGTCTTACCAATACATTTATAGATACACACAGTGATACACGGCTTCACACATATAACAGCTATGCGTGTTTGCAGGTAGAGCGCAGACATTTCTGACATTCTTTCCTGTGCCCTGCAGCCACACCAGCTCAGACACCTTTCTGTTTTTTTCTGCCCCCTCCCACTTCCTTCTGTCCTCTCTTTTATATCACAAGTAAATTATCTAATCACAGCAGAGGTCACAGCATGCTCCTCCTAACACCGTCCTCAACTTCAAAAAAATACAACTGTGGAACATTTAAGGGGCAATTAACTCCCAAACAAATCACATCAAACTGAGGCCCTGTGTCCACAAAGTGTTTTTTGTTTTTTTTCCTGAGGGCTAGGGTCTTCTTTTTTCAATTGTTTTGTATGAGGAGAGAACATTTGCAACAGCAGGCGGCCGTCCGGATCAGCGTCTTTCTTTCAGAGCGCGCCGACTCATTTGCGTGGGCTTTCCGAGCGCTCATGTTGAAAATCTTTCAACCTTTCAAAAAGGCACTTTCAGGTCACCGGCCCCCTTTTCTAAATGAATGATATTCCCCGTATTTTGCCGCATACTGAGGTGTGTCTTGTACCCACGTCCTCTCCGTTCCGTGTCTGCTGGAGTAAAAACATGCAGTACAAAGTGACATGCAGTGCATGTGCTGCAATTTTCAAAAGTAAAGTTCTGACTGAGCAGGTGTTGGTTTGTTATGACTGCAGACTGAGTTTTAATAGTACGGGAGAAACAGCCTACAGCAGTGTGTGTGTGTGTGTGTGTGTGTGTGTGTGAACACCTGTAGCTCTTTACCTGCTTCTTATCTTAACTTTTGACCTCACATGCTGTAAATCAGTCACACTTCAGCACTTCACTGGCTCATCATCGCCTCTCCATCTTTTGGATTATTTAACTTTAGACTGACCTTAACGATGACTTATACTGTGCATTCAAAATGTGAAAGCTTCATTTAACTGTGATTTTTTTATTTATCTCTCACAACCACACCGATCACTTCCCAGCCTGCTGGTCTTTATCAGGATCAAATTCAACCTCTTGATAATAACACTTGATTTACAGTTTTTTTAACAGCATGTATTTGTGCCAACAACAGTAAAGACAGATTTTTAGATCCAGAGCTTGGCCCTGCCATGTTTTCCACAGATGGTTTGAATTGATGAATGTGAAAGTGTAGAAGTAGAGGTGTAGAGGTCTTTCACTACTGTTTTCTTCTCCAGGCAGACCAAGCGTCTGATACAACAAAGGTGTGAGGTCTGGCAGGTTGGACATTAGCCTTTTTTTTTATTCAATAGGTACATATTTGATATCTTCCAACATTAATCAGTTTCATGTCACATTTAGGTAAAGTTTGTTAGAAATGTTCTTCTATAAAAGTGAAACACCACAGTGTAAAAAACTCTATTTCAAGGAAAAGTCCAGCATTCAAAATGTTACTTCAGAGTGCCAGAATTAAAAGTACTGATTAAACAAGTCACTCCAACCTCTCGTCCAATATTACCACATTACAATATCCTCTGATACTATGTGCAATAATAAACTGAACTTTCTTGGTGTAATAACATGATCAACTGTATGTGCCCTGTGTGCATGATCATGTTTATGTCTTTATAACTGTGAATGTTCAGACTACAAAAAAATATATATTAAAACTGTTTTGACAAAAGAATCCACGTTTCATGACATCTCCATAAAATACTCTATATCTCAGTCTGTAAAAGATGAGGAAAATTATTTTTTTGTACTTTTCTAACCAAAAGTCAGTCGATAAGGCAGTGAAGAAAAGAAGAAAAGCATTGCATGTCCTTCCTGTCTCTATGACAACGGCCTGTTGACAACGGCCGCTCTATGACCAACACTGTTACTTTTTACTGTAGCAAAGAGGATGTGGGTTCAGGATACGACCCGAGTGCCGGTGACGTCAACAGTGCCTCTCTGAAAGGTTGAAAGATTTTCAACTTGAGCGCTCGGAGCGGCCACACAAAAAAGGCGGAGCGCTCTGAAAAAAAGACACTGGGCGCTGCGCTTTTCTCCAGGGCAATCACCTGCTGCTAGGTGGACACGGGGACTAAACTTCTGTAAATGTACCTCGTTTCATTTTCCACAGCTGACTAAAAGACATGTTTATTGTAGTTATGTTAGTTCCTCCTGCGGGCTAACAAACACCTACAGGAGCTCGTGTAAAGATGATTGAAACTGAAAGCCCTTCAAAACAAAGTGTCACATGTTCATTACTTACTGGCCTGAGGTTAAATATCAACTGTGTCCATATTTATACTCAGCTGAGATCAAGCACAAAAAAAAAAGAAAAAAAGGGGAAAAACATTGAATCTGTCACTGCATCGCCTGTGTTTATGTGCTTTAGTTTGTGATGGACAAACCTGGGCCTAATGCTCACAGGAAGGGGCGTAAAAAAAAGTCTTAAGTTGTGTGGATGTTATTAGGAAAACACCGTAGTTATGGCTACAAACAAACTCATAAAGTGTTAAAAATAAACACTAACCAATCAGGAGACTCATTCCTCAAGATTACATAACAAACATCAGTGATTTACAGGAGTAACCATTTGACTCCATATCAGTGCCTTAATGGCTTCTATGTGAGGGTATTTTTCTGTGTGTGTGTGTGTGTGTGTGTGTGTGTGTGTGTGTGTGTGTGTGTGTGTGTGTGTGTGTGTGTGTGTGTGTGTGTGTGTGTGTGTGTGTGCAGACTCACTCATCTCCATGTACTCAGGAGTGAGGCCTTCAAAGGGGGCCAGGGCGTAGTCCAGGTTCCACTGTTTTGGAGGCCTCTCGTCCTCGATCTCTGCCTCTGTTGATCCTTTATCCTTTATTGCTCTCACCAACTTTTTCAACTTCCTGTCAGGATGGAGGGAGAGGTGCAGGGGAAGGTGATTAGGGAGAGGGAAAATATTCAACACAAGACTTATTCCTATGGTGTGTGTGTGTGTGTGTGTGTGTTAGAAAAACTGACGAAAACTGTCAAATATATAAAACTGGGTGATTAAATAAAAATCTTCTGACTACTCAGCACTTTTACACTGCAGGTCACACCTACACATTCAGAGTCTGCTGTGTAAAGTGACCATCAGAAGTAACTAATCCCGTTCACACGCCGCAGACGAAGCAGCGGGAGCAACTTGGGGTTAAGTGTCTTGCCCAAGGACACATCGGACATGTGGCTGCAGGAGCTGGGGATCGAACCCTCAACCCTCCGGTAGAGAGATGACTGACTCTACCATGAACAAAGAGTTTGAGGGCCAGATTGAGAAGATTGAAAAGAAGATTCAAATATATAAATAAAGCAACAACAAAAAAGCAGCCTACCTTAAAAACAACCCTCCTAAAGAAATACTATCATTTTCAACTCTACAAGAAATTATGCTCAAAAAGCCAAAGTGCATAAAAACTCAGAGAATTTAAACTTTTATCTCAACAATTTGACCTGAGAATAAAAAGGAGGAAAGGTTTCTGCTCTTTTTTTCATGCCTGGCCTAAAGCAGCATATTCCCTTGTTGAAAGACGAAGCCAATGCTGAGGTGCAAACGCCTGCAGTTCCTTCTGTGTCCACTTGAGGCTGCGAATTCCCCTCAAGTCAACTATACACCCATAAAATGCCCGTTCTGACTGAAGGAAGAAACACTTTTACAGCCTGGTTAAAAAAAACACAAGTGGTCTGAATAGCTCATTTATTTATCAGGACACACTGTGGGGCTGATTGTTTTCTTACAATTCATCTGTATTGATTTTATTACTGATAAGAGTTATTCATAAAAAGGAGTGTCGCTGATCTGAGTCTGAAACTTCTTGTTAACTGTTTTCTGAGAAAACATTTTTGCCGTATGCCTTTAAGGCAGCTTGAGAGAAACAGGAGGATAGAGTGGAACACACACTGTTACCCCTAGTCCAAACCAGCACCCCAATATTTGAAGCAGTTTTAACAGAAAGTAAACTCCATAATCAACAAGATGGGCTCCTTTGATCAGGACAGGTTAAAAATGTATTTAAATTGATTTTATCAGCGGTAAAATTCTGTACTTGGAGATATAACTTCAGCTGGAGGTCAGAATGTCAAATCCTGATTCCATGAAAAAGAGACGTGTTTCCCAGACTTCTTTTAAATCCAAGGAAGTCCAGTGTTTGTGAATATGAAGCACGCTGCTGCTGGTGTATAGCGTGTGAACTCGCTAAACTCTCCCCTGGAACAAAAGACACTGACACAGTTCCTGCTTGTGAATTAAACCACACAGCATTTACACGGGTGTACAGTAATGCTTAACTGTTGAACAAATTGCAAACGGACTGAACCCGCAGCCAGGAGCTGACTGTGTTCAAAGAAACCTAGAGGACTCCAAAGACAGCAGGTTGGCATCAAACTGAAGCTGTGATGCTGACAAAGTGCTGCTGGGAAACACAGCGTGAGAGCACTCAGCGCCAAGTAGGTACACACAGTGTTATGTGTGTGTGTGTGTGTTTGCCTTTGTGAAAATAGTTTGCAGCCAGCGTATGTGCATGAACTTATATCTGCACATGTGCTTTCATACCTGTTGCGTGCCTTTATGCACAGTGTGTGTGTACGTGTCAGATGATGCATGAACGACTGTTGGACGGGCCTAACATACCTGACAGTGTGTGGCAATGTGCATGAAGTCAGCTTGTAAAACTCTCATAAAGCAGCTAAATGCTTGACTGCATTATTTAAACACACACACACACACACACACACACACACACACACACACACACACACACACACACACACACACACACACACACACACACACACACACACACACACAGTAGAGTTACAGAGGGTCACAAACATTCAATAAAACAGTGAAAGCATTAACGTTTACTGTTCTTTACACACAGAATCATGTACACACGCTTTCCCCACACACACAGTCATGTTTCTGTTGTTGGTCTGTAAAGAGATCACAGGTCCTTGATGGCAGTCAGGACTCTTACTTCCTGTTTGGCGTCTGTTCTTAGTTCCTTCACCCCTTGTTCCCTTTCTCTCCTGTTGTAGCAACAGCATTGTTTCACTGTGAGGTTTCATATCTGCTGGAAAATCCAAAGCATCCCTCAATAATGTCACCAGACTTTTCACTGGGCAAGGAGCCAATTCCTTAAAAAAAAAAACATTTCAGCTTTATTTAGTTTGTTATTTTATTGAATCTGCATTTGATTGACATTTTTGTTTATGTGCTAGTTAGCTGTTTGTCTTAAACTGAACATCTGACAAGGCCTAGATGTTTTTACAAGATCTGGTGTTTTAAAGGGTGATTACTCCAAATAAGACACTAAGGGTGCAGCTGGTGGATACCTGATGTATGAAAGAGGGAAACACATAACTGTTTTCATTTTGAAGCACCTCTTGGATGTGTTTTTATTCATCTGTTTCAGTATTGTCATGCCCCCTAGAGGTGAAAACACTTACTACATCAATAAATAATGTGTGGAGTTGAGGAGTATTGAGGAGTATTCTTTTCTTGATTGGAAGAAATCGATCACGATGCACTTCTGATCAAATGTTGTTTGTGTTTTTGTGTCTGTACAGATATGACACTTCTGACCCCCTTGGACACTACTGCCTTAAGTATACAACTGTTTATTTATTTGCAAAAGAAAAAGACTAGAAGTAAAAAAATATAGCTAGTAGCAGTTTTGCAGTGATTAATTACATCATCCTCCCACAGCACCTACTCTTTTCACCTCATGCAGTGTCTCTATGTCTCCCTCTGTGGCACCCTGGGTAGAAATATATAATCTCTTGTATACACACAAACTGGTGACCCATTTCTAGGTCTGCACGCTTTGAAGTTCCCATCTCAAACCTCACTACGTCACAATGAGTTGACAGGACTCTCCTGTCCTGAGGACTCCTCTGAATCTGAGCTAAAACACACCCTTCTTTAATAATCCAAAAGGGCCGGGATGGTGTGTGTGTGTGTGCCAGTCACCCGTGCAGGAGCTCAGAATGACGCTGCAGTGAAGCCTCCACAGACATTGACACATTCAACCTCAGTCCTCTGAGGGATTCAAGCAGCGCCCGGGAGCGTTTATGTAAGTTAACAGTCTAAAGGATTTACCTCAAATGCATCATTATTTAAAAATGTGTATAAACCCACTTTGTCTTGCTAACAAAACTCTGTGTTAAGACATATCAGGTCATGTGACCATATCAATCTCTCAAACCTCTGGGGAGCCTTTAGGATCAGACAGCATATTTTAAAACCTATTAAAAGTTCCAAGATTTTGCCTTCACTCAGCAGCTCCAGGAATTCCTCATAAAACTTCTCTGGCCCGCAGTATAGGACTTTGGATTTAATGGTTGGGCTCTCAGGTGTCGAAGCTTTTTAGTGGATGAATGTGAAGCAGATGAGATGGAGGTATGTAGATGATGTGAGGCTTTTTTCGCTGATCCCTCAGGACATCCTGCAGAAAGCGCTGCAGCTTGATGAGAGACACTAGACAGCTCGGGAGGGGTCAAGCCGTGCTCACAGCAGCAGTGAGAGTTTTGACCTGCAATCAGGTGAAGCGCCTCTGTTGTGTGACAGTTGTTAGAAACAGAGCTCGACCTCTGACCTTTGGGATTTGCATGTAAAAGTGGAGCTGTTGCACAAGATGAGTTGCCACTGTACAGACACGGGAGGAATGTTACAAAAAGGGGAGAGGGAATGTTGTGAGAGCCTGTGAGTAAGCTTGTGCGTCAGCTATTGTGCGTTTAGCTTGTAGACTAGAAACCATGGAGGTAGTCTCGAGCCCCTTTTCAGGCTGCTTTTTCACAGAAGTGCTGTGACTAAGATCAACCGTCATCACGTCTTTGTACATTCATATTGATTCCACGACCTAATGGGGATTCCTTGGGTTTTGTATTCAGCCTCAAGTGGACACTCGTGGGCACTTCCACATTGGCGTAATTTTTCATCACGGGAGGTTGCTGCTTGGTTTCGCTGTGTTCAGACCAAGAGCAAAGTCAATTTCCAACTTGAGCTTTCTTTTTGCAACAAATAGAGCACAGGATCGTTTGGACACCATCGTGTCTCCTTTCACAGCCTCAACACACAAGTCATTTCAGTCCACAGCCTTCCCCCCCAGAAACTGGATTTTATTGTTGCTTCCAGCTACGGCAAGTTTGGCCAGTGCACACTTTGTCTAGGTTAGGCTCAGCTAAACAGATAAAGCTGTGTTTTTATTACCAACGACTGGATCAAAAAGGGTTCAGAGAATAACGACATCATGATGTAGATTTGTGAAAAAAAGTGAAAAATTCCTGCTTTGTCAAGACTGTTCCCATGACAACAAGGAAACAACTTTAAAATACAGTTTTTAATGGAATCAGAAAAAGAATGTCAGGAGAATCTTCATCCCTTTTTTTGGTTTGCTTTTTTATTTTATCGGTAATGCAAGTCAATGGCGCTTCAGACGGTATATGAAACATCCCCCCTTCTTTTACTTAATTAGACAACTGTGTAACTTGCTCTTCTGCATCCAAAATCTTGACACTTCATACCAAGAAAAAAATAAAATAGTCTACTTACGGGATGCCGATCTCAAAGATGTTGTTCTGGATCAGCTGCTTCCCCAGCATGATGATGCTGAGCTGAATGCACAACTCAATGAGGCAGCCTCCTGGAGCACACTGAGGGAGACACACACTCCTTTTTTATACACTTCATTCATCATCAACCAAATAAAAACACGAGTATGAAACGTTGTAAAACGAACCTCTTCCATCCGATAGTCGTTGAAAACATAAACGTAATTTCCTGGTCGACCGGCAAACCTGAGAAAAACAAGAAGCCTGGGTTAAGACTGTACGGGTTCTTAAGGATTCAACAGGCAGCCATTCGTCTCTTAAAGAAAAAGAAAACACTTGTGTTGTCATTGTAATTTGCTGTGGAAGCTCAAGTTAACATCTTTTCACAGGACTTTACAGTCGACACCGATAACTGCCTGTAACTTCCGGGAACTGCCGTAGATTGTCAGTATCAAGGTGAGAAAGCCAGGATGATCACATGAACTAAACAGAGTCTTGTTAATTAATGCACTGCTGCTGTTTAAAGAAACAACAAATGTCCAAATTTTGAGATTTTTCCTTTTTCTTGCACTATGGCAACAAAACAAACCCTCACAATTCAGCAATTTAAATACAAATTGTGTAGCATGAAAAACATTGTGGTTTTGGTTTGGTATGTTTTGACCGTGTTGGAATGTGAATTTTGGAATTGTATTACCAGTGATAAATATTTACCAGTGACCCTTTTTATGTTGACTCAGCACTTTTTTCTAATGGAAGCTGCTCAGATCCTCAATCATAGATCACTGCTGTTGATCGAATGCTGCTGTATTCAGAGTCTCTTACATTTCACCGTGTTAGCTTCTTAAATGTATTTTGTCTTATGTCTATTTTCTGTCCTGTGATGCCTTGCTGTGAAAATAATCGCCCTTCGGGGGACAAATAAAGTTTGAAATATATTGTCACAAATAATGCTTTTAAACGCGGCTGTTTGCGTGTGCTGCTCTTACCGTCCCTTAAAGAAAGCCACGTAAAAGATGGGTGCGTATGCGTTCACGAACTTGAGCAGGAAGGCTTTCAGGATAAGGCGCTCCTCAAAGTTGGTCTCAGTTTTAGGAATCTCTGTAAAATCAGGGAGAGGGAGTCAATGTCAGAAAAGCATGGGATTGTTTTTGGAGACTTAACTAAAAACACTTCAAGACAAAAAAGTGAACATGCTGGGGGGGAAATGTCATGAATGTGCAGGATATAGGGTTTGATTATGTTGTATCATTATGTTGTAAAAGAAAAAAAAAAATGGTGTTTCAGTCGGTCTGACTGTTGAACTGGAATTAGAGCATGATCAGTGTGCTGGAAGTAGGTTAAAACGCCCCTCTCACATGGCACAGCCTCACTCTCTCCTTCCTCTTTTCTCACTTTTTTTTTTCCTTTTCATTCTTGTTCTTCTGTTTTTCTGCGGTTTTGAATATGAATGTTAATGTGTTTGAAACCTCCAAGGACGACTGATGGGACGACTGGAGCATGAAAACATCAAAGTTTCATCAAACGGTCCACAAAGAGGCAGACTGACTCTCTCCTGGCTCTCACACACTCAGAGAGGCAGAATAATAACGTCTGACCATGTCGACTGTGATCACGAGGTGGAGAGAGGTGGCATGTTTCTGTTAGCGGTTTAGATATGTGTCATCATCACAAACAGTTTAATTAGTAAGAATGAGAGAGCAAAAAACAGGCTGGACGGATAAACTTGATTTCTTAAAGTAAATCGGTAACATCTGAGTTATTGCAGGAATGCTGTTTTGAGGAACATTTGAGTGCAGGTGGAGGAATTTGAAAACTACGTCAGGATTGAATGCTCACAAAAATAGGCAGAAAAATGCTTTAGGTCATTTTAAAGTGATAATAAATGTGAATAATATGTTAAAAGTATGATTTAAATAAGTCAAAGAGAAAAAGTAAGCTGAGTCTCTTATATCATAATCATAAACAGTTGGAGATTTAAAGGTCACATATTACACAAAATCCTCTTCCCCATGTTTCTCTAACTCTAACATGTGTCTCTAGTCTGTCTACAAACCCCCCAATGATGGCTAAAGTCCATCCTCTCCGTCTTCTGCCTGCTCCACTTTTCAGAAAATGTGTGCTCAAACAGGCCGTTTGGAGATTTTCTGTTTATGACATCACAAAGGGCAGTAACCCCTCCCCCAGGTGGGTGACACTCCCACAGCTAGGTGTTTGTTCTGCCCTCTGAGTCTGCCTTCTCACCATAAACAATAGGACATGGACATGGCAACCCATCCAAGCCCTTCCAGAGAGGGGGCGTGGTCAGACACAGCTCATTTACATTTAAAGGTACAGACACAGAAACAGCCTGTTCTGAGCAGGGCTGAAATAGAGGGGTTTATAGACATGATCAAATACAGGATCAGAAACTTCACAGACATGTTTTGGGGAGCTCTGAGACTTATTTACACTGACTGAAGAGGAGGAGAATATGTGACCTTTAATTTAAGATTTGTTTTCAGAACAAATGTTGATCTAAAAATGTGAATAAGCTCAATCATGTCTGCCATGTTTCAACCTAACCTTAAATAAATGAATGCATGTTTGGGTTATGTTTTTAGTAATGTGCACATGTTTTATCTAGTAAGGCTGTGTGCATATTTAATTTTTATTGCTGTATATCTCATGAAATATTTTCTTATAAAAGTGAAAGTTCTATATATTGTTCTGCAAGGTGCTGTTGTTTTTACATATAAGAAAGTTTGTTTCCAAAGCCACAAGATGTCAGCTCATCTTATCTGTAGCCAAAACTCTGAAATCAGGTGAAACAGCAAGTATTGCTTAGTTCAATGGCTGAAAACAATCTGGGCACCACCTCCTCTAACTTCACTAAATCAACACTTGTATCTTCCATTCACCCGTCAGTGGTTCTAACCAACACAAGATCAGTATTGTTATTCTCATCCTTCAATTTAAAAAAGTAAACAAATATGCCTCTACTAAGTCAGAAAGCATTTCTCTTAATGTTTCAAAGAATGCCTGTCCAGAAAGTCACTCGTCTTTGTTCAGCCTATTTGTCTTCTCAGTTTTTTCCCGTTCTAGAAGTTTTCCTGCATTCGATATCAAAGCCACAACATTGTAAGACGCCGTGTTTCTATGTACCAAGCTCAGTCAGCCATAGAGCTACGGCTCCGTAGATTTCGTCCAGGATCAGAATCACCACGAGGTTGATGATGACTGCGGTGGCTGTCACCGTCACTCGGACATTGGACTTGGTCTCGGGGTCGGGGCTCATTGCCATCAGGGCTGACACTGTGATGCGGTAGATGATGACGCCGAGAACAGCTGAAAACGTCAAGCCGAACTGGGAACAGAAAATGAAAGATAAGACATATTCCAACCATTACTTAACCATGTCAGTGTAATGCAGCAAAGACAGTAGTGTTAATATTTCATTAATACATTAATGGAGGTCAGATATTTACTCATTCATGCACATTAGCTGCCTCATATGTTTATTTATCCACACATGAATTGTAAATGTATGATCCCAACTGGACCCAACCGGAGCATTGACCTGATTTTGATGTACTCACCATAAAGAGGATAGAGGAAACATTGATGCAGTATCCAGGAAGACGATCTTTCCAGGTCAACTTCTCTATGGCGGCCTGACAGGAAGGACAGGAAGCACGGGGGGACCAGAGGAGGAAAAGAGACAGAAAGTTGGCCGTCGCTCAAACAATAGTCAACGGTTCATCATGGTTCATCATCACTTGGTTGGGAAGTTTGTGATGCGAAACATACTGTACTGTGTAGCAGGCGCGTACAGTATTAACATGGTTTCAGGAGTCAATAAAAAGAGATGTTTTTCTACAATGTTCTGATATGAAGAACATTTTTTTTCCACATGTTTTATAATGGAGAGTAGAGGCAGCAGCAGCATCTGTGTTTCACCGCCTCCACAGGAAGTCTTACTACATCTCATCAGAGAGACATAAAGGAGCACAATAGCCCGTTTTATAGTCTGCATCCTACATTTAGAGACCAGCGTGGAACAAATGTTTTCATTCCATAGACTGTGAGAAAACCGTCACGAGCGCCGGTTTATATCAACACTGTACAGGAGATGGATTTGGCTTCGTACGGCTGCTTTTTTTTTTTTGTGAAAATGAGAGGAGCAATAAATCAAAGCAAGAGAGTGGTTTTCTAATTGTTTGTCTAATTTTGCCGAGTCATGCTGTGACCCTGAGAACTGTGTTTAAAATCTTTGTGCTGCCATGTTTCATTTCTGATCTCCACCTAAAAGAATTGTTTCACATTTTGACAAAAGGCTTGAGTCCTTTTGATACCCAATATATTGTAATATGTTAGATGATGACCATCCAGGAGAAAGACAGCTCTGTTCAGTATTGACTGACGTCTAAAAGGAGGAGGAGACAGACGGCTGAACTCCAGCTAGAAGAAGCTGCTAGAAAAGCAACTTTTGGTTTAGTCTAGCACTTAAATTCATATCAATAAAAAAGTTGGAATTTTCACTCCTCAGATTTTGTATAAAATAATCCAGACAGCTTTACACTATTACTTCAATGTCTTATATTTATTTATTTTATCTCGTTATCTTGTATCTTTATTTTTTTGTGGGCTTTTTATATCTTTATTTGTTTATTTTAGAGATAGGACATGCCTGAAAGAGGCAGAAATCAAGAGACACTAAATGGTAAATGACCTTTAGCTTGTAAAGGGCTTTTCTAGTCTTCTGACTACTCAAAGCACTTTTACACTGCAGGTCACACCTACACATTCACACACTTTGTAGAGGCTGCTGTGTAACCATCATATGTAACAAATCCCAGAGCCACAAGTCAGATTTAAATCCAGACTTTACTGGAGGATTATAGCCTCCACACGCACTAACCACTAGGCTACCGGCGCCCCGGTCCTGGAGTATTGTCGATTAGATTTGTTGAGGATTCAGGCCCCACAAACACGACGGAGGGTGAGCGTGTTTTTTAATGTACTTCCCCTTCCTCTAACGCTTTGTAAACTAAGCTAACCAACTCCTAGCCAAACATACCACAGCCTCTCCGGTGAGCACAGCTGTAGTTGGTCGACTCCTAACTGGAAGGACGGAGGTTCGATCCCCACATGTCCGATGTGTCCTTGGACAAGACACTTAACCCAAAGTTTCTCCCGCTGCTTCGGCGGCTGTGTATCAATGGGATTAGTTACTTCTGATGGTCATTTTACACAGCAGCCTCTACAATCAGTGTGTGAACGTGTAGATGTAAAAGCGCTATACAGTACTGTACTAGTCCATTTACCAGTCTCCTTATTAAACTCCTAAGTAAGCGTATTTTGCTGCATGTCAAACTATTCCTCAAAGGAAAAACACAAAAAGAAATACTCAAATGACTTGTTGCCTGTCTCCTCTAGATGGGAGCAGGAATAAAGATTGTGGTCATTCATACTCATAATACATTATACGATAAAAATACATGTTCAACAGGTGTTGGCAGGGAATATGTCAACCATAAGTCCAATAACGCCATGAACAAGAAAACTAAATATCCACACATCAAACGGTTTTCTGGAAACATAGTTATAAAAGTTATTAATGTTTCGATGATGGAGTAGGGCAAACATTCAGAAAGGATGAAAAACTGACTGACAGACTTCCCTGACGCCTCCTGACCCACTAACATGACCTTCATCACATAACTTTGTCTGTATGGCTTGGTTTCTGAAGTTCCCAGCGGGAGAGCTGACCTACTTGCATCAAAGAGAAAAAGGCACCTCGCTGACCTGTCTCTGTTTAAATATGATCTCTGTGAAAACAAATGTTGCTTCTTCCTCCTGAGATGAGAGACCCCGTTCACTCGTACACACTCATATACATACATGGGCAAGCAGAGGGCAGGCAGGAATCACACACACACACACACACACACACACACACACACACACACACACACACACACACACACACACACACACACACAGTGATGGACAGACATGCTGAACGCGGAACCTCTGGAATCTGATAAGCAAGATTACAGCACCATCTAGTGATTACAAGTCAACATTGCAACCGGTACACACTCGCTTCACACAGAGTTTAATGAACACCAACTTCAACTGAGCCCAATATGTTCACTTCACTTGAATGCAGCTCTCTGAAAGTTGTTAACAGCTTCTTTTTAGAGCCGTGAACACAAATCTACCAGGCGTCTGGTTTCTTCATATAACACAGTCAAACTTATATTTAAGAACGTTTTCTTCTGATCGTTCATACTTTGTGATGGTTTATCACATTTATCTTGAATTACATCAAAGTTAGCATAAATCTGTCTGATGTTTTCTGCCTGCTTTGGGTTTTTTGTGATACTAAGTCACGCCCTGATGGTCAAATAACAAGGTTATAAACACGTTTTGTTGTAGATTTCTGTAGATTTTTGCAAGTTGGTATAAATCATTTTGTTCTACCCTCATGTATAATGGTGTTTAAACTGATTGTCTTTCAAAGATATGCCATCTCTAAAGCAGTGCTTCTCAACTATTGGGTCGGGGCCCAAAAGTGGGTCGTGGAGTTGCTTTCAGTGGGCCGCGAAAATGTGCCTCGGTAAAAAAAAAAAAAAAGCATCAAAATCACGTTTAAAACATGTTTGTTTTGTTTCATCTCTTTGCTCTGTTACATGTTTTGTACCGTCCAAACTGCACAATTTCTTCAAAAAACAATTCTAATTGGTTGAAAAACATGAAACATTTAGGGTTCTGATTTCTTATGAAGGAGTTGGTGGGGGGTCCTGAGGCTAGAGCGGTTGCTCTAAAGCACTTCATGCACATTCTGTGGTCGACTTTTAACAACCAAGCTTCTGCAAACATCATTCAAATCAAAGACAACAACTGGTACTCCTATGTGTGCCTGCTTCCTATACTTCCCCTGACATGCTGTAACTCTTAATGCCACATCTTGCTTTACTTTTTTTCTTTTGAAGATCGCCTCTGGCCTTCGGTTAATTAATACCTGTTACAAAGTGACCGAGAGTGAATGTTCACAACAACAACAAAAACATGTAAATAAAACCTGTGTGTTTGTGATCACTGATTTCAGAGAGAGAATAATGACATCTGTTAGATGATGACCATCCAGGAGAAAGACAGCTCTGTTCAGTATTGACTGACGTCTAAAAGGAGGAGGAGACAGACGGCTGAACTCCAGATAGAAGAAGCTGCTAGAAAAGCAACTTTTGGTTTAGTCTAGCACTTAAATTCATATCAATAAAAAAGTTGGAATTTTCACTCCTCAGATTTTGTATAAAATAATCCAGACAGCTTTACACTATTACTTCAATGTCTTATATTTATTTATTTTATCTCGTTATCTTGTATCTTTATTTTTTTGTGGGCTTTTTATATCTTTATTTGTTTATTTTAGAGATAGGACATGCCTGAAAGAGGCAGAAATCAAGAGACACTAAATGGTAAATGACCTTTAGCTTGTAAAGGGCTTTTCTAGTCTTCTGACTACTCAAAGCACTTTTACACTGCAGGTCACACCTACACATTCACACACTTTGTAGAGGCTGCTGTGTAACCATCATATGTAACAAATCCCAGAGCCACAAGTCAGATTTAAATCCAGACTTTACTGGAGGATTATAGCCTCCACACGCACTAACCACTAGGCTACCGGCGCCCCGGTCCTGGAGTATTGTCGATTAGATTTGTTGAGGATTCAGGCCCCACAAACACGACGGAGGGTGAGCGTGTTTTTTAATGTACTTCCCCTTCCTCTAACGCTTTGTAAACTAAGCTAACCAACTCCTAGCCAAACATACCACAGCCTCTCCGGTGAGCACAGCTGTAGTTGGTCGACTCCTAACTGGAAGGACGGAGGTACACACTCATATACATACATGGGCAAGCAGAGGGCAGGCAGGAATCACACACACACACACACACACACACACACACACACACACACACACACACACACACACACACACAGTGATGGACAGACATGCTGAACGCGGAACCTCTGGAATCTGATAAGCAAGATTACAGCACCATCTAGTGATTACAAGTCAACATTGCAACCGGTACACACTCGCTTCACACAGAGTTTAATGAACACCAACTTCAACTGAGCCCAATATGTTCACTTCACTTGAATGCAGCTCTCTGAAAGTTGTTAACAGCTTCTTTTTAGAGCCGTGAACACAAATCTACCAGGCGTCTGGTTTCTTCATATAACACAGTCAAACTTATATTTAAGAACGTTTTCTTCTGATCGTTCATACTTTGTGATGGTTTATCACATTTATCTTGAATTACATCAAAGTTAGCATAAATCTGTCTGATGTTTTCTGCCTGCTTTGGGTTTTTTGTGATACTAAGTCACGCCCTGATGGTCAAATAACAAGGTTATAAACACGTTTTGTTGTAGATTTCTGTAGATTTTTGCAAGTTGGTATAAATCATTTTGTTCTACCCTCATGTATAATGGTGTTTAAACTGATTGTCTTTCAAAGATATGCCATCTCTAAAGCAGTGCTTCTCAACTATTGGGTCGGGGCCCAAAAGTGGGTCGTGGAGTTGCTTTCAGTGGGCCGCGAAAATGTGCCTCGGTAAAAAAAAAAAAAAAGCATCAAAATCACGTTTAAAACATGTTTGTTTTGTTTCATCTCTTTGCTCTGTTACATGTTTTGTACCGTCCAAACTGCACAATTTCTTCAAAAAACAATTCTAATTGGTTGAAAAACATGAAACATTTAGGGTTCTGATTTCTTATGAAGGAGTTGGTGGGGGGTCCTGAGGCTAGAGCGGTTGCTCTAAAGCACTTCATGCACATTCTGTGGTCGACTTTTAACAACCAAGCTTCTGCAAACATCATTCAAATCAAAGACAACAACTGGTACTCCTATGTGTGCCTGCTTCCTATACTTCCCCTGACATGCTGTAACTCTTGATGCCACATCTTGCTTTACTTTTTTTCTTTTGAAGATCGCCTCTGGCCTTCGGTTAATTAATACCTGTTACAAAGTGACCGAGAGTGAATGTTCACAACAACAACAAAAACATGTAAATAAAACCTGTGTGTTTGTGATCACTGATTTCAGAGAGAGAATAATGACATCACTTTTACGCTCTAGGTATTTAGAGACCTTACAAAGTTTCAGTAACTCAATGAAAGCTTGAGAAGATCTCACTTTGACCACATGTAATGTTGCATGTGAGACTCAATTTCTCTCTCCCAGTAGAAATCAATTAATCGTTTAGAAAGATAATGAGCTTCTTGATTAGAATGCAAACACCTCACATTTCACCACATGCTTTTAAGGAAGAATGTGCGACTTCTTGATCCTGTAGATGGTCGCCCTTGAGCACCAGAACAAACTGCTGTTTGGAGACACCTCTGCTCTCCTCCAGCTCTGTTATCGTGCCAGAGTTTGGGTAACAGCTGATCTCACGCAAGCCTCGTCAGCTGATTTGCTTCAAAGCATCCTATTGGCCAGTACATATATGCCACCTTATTTAAACTGCTCTAACCTGCCTACTCTTTGCTGCTCCCTCCAGCCCAGCTCCTCCTTTTATGCTGCTCAATGTCGTGCCCGCTCTGTTTGGGTTTGCTGCTTCCCTGAGGTCCCAGAACAGAACCATACTGTCAAATATAAATAATTGCAATAAAGTATTTTTTTCTTGACAAAGACGTCCTGGCTGAACTGCTGTTTGGCGACACCTCTGCCAAACTGAAGCCTCTCCTCCAGCGACACACGTCCAACCACCCTCTACTCACGTTGGCTCAAAGGAGTTCTCAAATGGAAAGCATCATACTTAAGCACCAATAAGCCCAAGCGGCAGACAAAAAATCATCCTTTGCTCGAGCTGCAGTTGCCTGTGGCCTGTGTTGTTGTGTTAGCAGGCTAATGTTAGCGCACTGTAGTTAGCATGTAGCTTCATATTGCATGTAAGCTGACACGGTTTAATCGTGATCTAAAAACATGAACATGACTGACAACAACACAGCCAACGAGACTCGAGCTTCTCCCTCATTGTAGACAGTCATGACTCAGAGAGACATTTACACAGGATAAACTTGATTTCTGCTGTATTAATGTGTCACATGTTGCACATTCCTCCTTTAAAATCAGTGAGAAATGTGAAGTAAAAGTGACAGTCTATGTTCACTCCTGCAGCTATCTTCTTTTTTTTATTACAAAAAAGGGATTCTCTTTTAGTTGTCTCATACATTATAGAGGCAGACAGGTGAACATTATGTAGGATATTTGACAGACTATAAGGCTCTCTTATACTCCAGCTCCTTCTTTGTCTTATGAGACCATGAAGTCAGTAAGTCCAGTTTATTTATTCAGCATCTTTCAAGAGCGGACGTCACTAAGTGCTTCACAATAAAGAGTATTAGGAAAAGACAACAGATGGCAGCAGGCCCTCATTATTACATTTTTCTACTTAACCTTTATTTAACCAGGTTGGTCCCATTGAGGTTGAGAAACTCTTTTCCAAGGCGAGACCAGGCCAAGACAGTCAGCGGCACACCCCGGAAAATTACAGAGACACAAAGAGAGACAAAGTCCAAAAAAACAAACAAATTTGCATTATAGAGAGAACCATCTATGAGTCAAATTTGGAGTCAAAAGTTCATGCTAAAAGCATCGTCATGCTACAGAATCTGCTTCTAAGTCTTTCATTTTAGATTTTAAAATGTTTGAAGAAACCAGCTCTTTGAGTTTCAAGTCACTCTGCAACACATTCTGAGTGTGTGCGAAATACCAAAAAGCCCTTTTCCCTGTTTCTGTCCGACCTCAGAGTCCTGCTGGTGTTCTACTGCTTTAAAAGTCCTTCTATATAAGCAGGTGCTTGCATGTGTGCCTTCAGGAACTACTTTTTGGGCCAAAGCCTTCATTTTCAGCAAGGTACCACAGAGCCTTTTATTCAGGCTTTTATTCTATCAGGTTGATGAACCCGAGGGATTGACTTATTGAAGGACAAAAAGACCTTCAGAGTCGAGGTGTGTGTGTGTGTGTGTGTGTGTGTGTGTGTGTGTGTGTGTGTGTGTGTGTGTGTGTGTGTGTGTGTGTGTGTGTGTGTGTGTGTGTGTGTGTGTGTGTGTGTGTGTGTGTGTGTGTGGTTGGTGGGGATAGCCATCAGAGGAAAAGGTAGTAGTAAATGGGTCAGGTGTTATATTTGGCGTGTTACCTCCATTGAGAGAAGCCCAACAAAGGTAACAGAGGCTGACACACAATTTGAAATTTCTCCATTTTACTCGCTCCCTCGGTTGATCGTATTCTCTCACTCACTCACTCTCTCTCTCTTTCTGTCCGTTTCTTCACATTTATTGTCCTCTAGTAAACCAAAACTTTCTGCATTATAATTCTCTGATCAAATGAGCTATAGGAAACAACATGAAAAATATTCAACAAAACAACCAACCACAACATTTATCCACACACACACACACACACACACACACACACACACACACACACACAGATGGCATCATCCATCCATCATGGACTGAACTTTCTCTTCTGCTCTTCTGGATATTCAGCATATTTTCTTTGCTTAGTTATGACATCGGTATAAAGACCATTTCTCTCTCAGCACTTCCAACTCTGACTGACTGACTCCGGCATCCCCGCTCTGTCAGAAGATTAAAGAGCACGTCTCTCACTATTAACACTGACGGCTCCTGATGAAGACACAATTTAAAGAGTCTTGACAAAGAATATTTGTCTGCACTGACAAGACAGGGCCCTTTCCCCTCCGTCAATAACAGCTTCTTGAAGTCGGCTCGGCTGCAGCTAAAAATGTGAAAATGGAATTCTGCAGCATCCCTGTGTTTCTGGAAGTAGCTGAATTAAGTGCTTTTCTAAGATGGAACATATTTGTTTTAGCAGATGAAACTCACAGTTATTTTCTAAAAGTGTGAAGGTGTTTTTTGAAAATGCTTCATAACACTTAACTGTACTACTCAGGATCTTCATGTTTGTCTTTATTCTTTGCTAACATCCTTATTCTGTATACTGACTGATTCTTTTCTCTTGTCCCCTAGCCAAGCTCTTCATGGACGAAGGATCTTATATTCTGGAAATATTGCTGTCAAATATCCGCATTGGACTGTTTTTTCAAATATGTAACCCCTGTCTTTCTGTCAATCATGTATCCTGTCTTATTAATAAAGTTATAAATAAATAATTTTTAAAAACTGGGCCAGACAGAGAACCATGACATCACTGATTGTTGGTTAATAAACTAAAAAGTGACAATAAAGGTCTATATACCTGTCGTATCGTGTTTTGGCACCTTCAGAGTGTAACATAATGCCATTATGTTAATGGTTCATGGTTTGTACACTGTGTACATATTAAATATAAAGACTATGTGATCACTGCACATCAGCAGTTTTATTGGAATTTGTTGATAATTCATCAGGGATTTTTTGTACCTGTTGTAACAATAGAGAAATAACCACTTCAAGTGTTTACATTTGACCCTTTAGCACATATCACTGTGTGTGTGTGTGTGTGTGTGTGTGTGTGTGTGTGTGTGTGTGTGTGTGTGACAGATAGAGAGAAACAGATAGAGTGAGAGAGAGAGAGAGAGAGAGAGAGAGAGAGAGAGTTCTCTGTCACCATAGCGACATTCACTAATCTTACCCCTGGCTTCCTGCCCAGCTTGCCTGACTCCCACTCAGCCTCCCTCCCTCTGTTTCTCTCCTTCCCTCCTCTCCTCCTCCGAGTCTCCCTCTGTTTATTTCTCGGCCTCTCATTGTTGTTGTTTTTTCTCTTCGTTTCCTCTGAAGACTTTGTCTTTTTTAATTAGCCCCACAGATCTTGAAGTTATCATCTTGCTGAGCAGCAGGTGCAGAAACAGAGCCTCGACCATTCAAACTCATTTTCATGGCAGACATATTGACCTGTCTTTGCAGAAAAGGAACAGGTGTGAAGAATCACTTTATGAAATGACGGCGGCTCAGTTCCATTTAGATGCTGCAGACGAGCATATCAGCCAGTAAGCCATCACAAAAAGATGTTATTAAAGTTTTTCACTACACCTGTGAATGTTCTTAATGGTAATAGACAAACTATAACATTGGATTAAAAGGATTTTAGTTAAGTTATATTTCATTAAGATTTATGAAATCGAGTCAGAGCATTGTCAGTAGAAAACTGTCACAGATGGAGGTTGAAGTCAGATGTACGTGCATTCCAGTTTTCTCTCACACATACACTCAGCATCACCAACAAACCCAAGCTTACTAGCGGCTCAATTCAACAATTCACTTAGCAGACGCTTTTATCCAAAGCAACGTACATCAGAGAGTAAGAACAACACAAGCAAAGATCTAAAAAAATAGGAAACAACGTCAAAATGTAAAAACAAACAGCTTTGAGTCCGATTGTACTCAGATGCTGACAGTCAGTGCACAGAGGCAAAGCACAACATTGACAGCTGTTCTTAAAAGAATCAGCATCGAATCCATCCTAAATAGCGTCATCATCTAAATCATCATAATATAATTTAGTGAGTAGATTAGAGTTGAGTGCTGGGTCTTTAGTTTTTTCTTAAAGGGGCAAAGGAACTTGTGGATCAAATGGAGTTTGGAAGCATGTTCTACCACCAGGGGGCGACAGAGGAGAAGAGTCTAGTCAGCATCTTAGGACCCTGTTGTGAAGGTTGGACCTGACACCTTTCATTGGCAGAGCGTAGTGGGCGGGAGGGAGTGTAGAGCTGGATGAGAGAGCTTAGATAAGGAGGAGGAGTCGTTTTTGTAAGTGCAGCAGAACCAGTGGAGCGATATGAACAGTGGAGTGACATGTGCTTGAAGGTTGAAGACCAGTCATACTGCTGGGTTTTGGGTCATCTGCAGGGGTTTGACAGAGCATGTAGTAGTGCATTTCTTCCTCTGTTTTTTTGTCATTCCTTCACCAACTGGTTTAAAGAGTTTGTGTAATGTAGAATTTGTTTTTTGTATATGTATGTCTAATATATCCTCACACACTTCAGTTGTCTGTCTAATGATACTAACTTGACCCAGCTCATAGATTGTGATGGAGGTCGAAAGCAGCAAGCCAAAGACTCCCAGTGCCTAGTGGCAGGGTGGTCACATACTTACAAGAAAACACTTAATGGTTCCATTTCCTCACTCTGCTTACTGAAGGTCTGGCTTTGTGGACTCAGTTTTTAACTCTGTTTTGGAACAAAAACACTCCACCTGCTGGGGTTTGCAGAAACACTGCCTCTGTTTTTGTTCACGCTGGCGGTATTTGTCTAAAAAACAGGTTTGTCTCCAGTTCTGCTGAAGGTAGAAACATTCTGTTCCCTCAATGCTGGCAACGATTGTTTCAGCTCAGATTAAACGTCTCCAAACAGCTTCCGATGGCCAACTTTAATTTGAGAACAACCGAGAAGATTATTTCCAAAACTGAGATGTCCATCACTGAAAAAAAAGTGGCACTTGTTCCAACATTGGCTGGTGTTGTTTATTGTTACATAATTGTCAAAGAACTTCTTAGAAAATAGTCGCTGAAAATATTTCATTTAGAAAGCAAATCCTTCCTCAGACAAGTGCCCACAGGACAATAAATGTGGGTACTGATATGAAAGGTAATTTAGGGTCAACTTCCTGTTGGCAACAGACTCTAAAAAGTTTGGTTTTAGTTTCACAGAGAGATTCAAAAGATTATTCAAAGATAATTTTTTCGCCATGAGCATCAGACATCTTGTTTAAAATTTGAAAAAAGAAGCCAAAAAAAGTTGCACAGACAAATACCTGAGGAGTTGAGACTGTAGGAGCCAGAGGATGAGACAGGAAGAGAAGAACAGATAGACTGTAGCCTGCAGGAGGGAAAAAGAGGCAGGAAAGGGAACCTGAGACAGAGGAGAAAGTAAAGGAAGTGTAGAGGGAAAAGGAAGAAGAGAGGAGGAAGTGGAGGTGAAAGAGGAAAAAGAAGGGGAGAAGAAGAGGAAGGGGAGGAGGGGAGGAGGGGTTACCGGTATTGCTGCAGCCATAGTAGACAGCAGTTTCTGTCTCCATCTGTCCTTCCCTGTCACTGTCCCGTCCTCCGGCTTCTCTGGCTACAAAACAGAGGGACAGAAAAAACACACACACAATCACACAAATAAAGACAGAAACCACATTCATGCATAAAAGTGTAAAAAAAAAAAAACATATTCACAATTAGACTAGTACAGACTAAGGTTGTCAAAACTTAAGATTATTTGGTATTGTGACTCCAAGTGTTTTAAATACTACTATTAATCATGAGATAGATGTTTTTTGCTGATCCTGTATTTGATCATGCCTATAAACCCCTCTATTTCAACCCTGTTCAGAACAGGCTGTTTCTGTGTCTGTACCTTTAAATATGTAAATGAGCTGTGTCTGACCACGCCCCTCTCTGGTAGGGATTGGTGTCTCGGGCTTTCTCACTCCATGTCCTATTGTTTACAGTGAGAAGGCAGACTCAGAGGGCAGAACAAACACCTAGCTGTGGGAGTGTCACCCACCTGGGGGAGGGGTTACTGCCCTTTGTGATGTCATGAAGGGAAAATCTCCAAACGGCCTGTTTGAGCACACATTTTCTGAAAAATGGAGCAGGCAGAAGACGGAGAGGAGAGGACAGATCTCCAGTCACGATTTTTTCACGTAAAGCTGCCATCATCAAAACAGAGAGTACTGATGGTCCATTTAAATGTACAGGTCGAGTCGACTGAATTATGATTGGTATTTGAGATGAAATACTTTAAAAAGGGTCTATAACTTGGGGTCAACTGAAGATACTGTCTACATTGCAGAAATACATTTTCTACATTTCAGTCAATGTATTCACGCTTTAAGACGTGCTCAGAATTTTCTGACAAACTTAGAGAATCAATACAGCCGCAAAGCTGTGACGGCAGTTTTGAAAGAAACATTACCTATGGTGCAGTTTCATAATTTACCCAACAGGCGGCAAAAGAAGCAAAACTACATGATGCAAGGCACAAAACAAATCAAAACAAACAAGCATGCATTAGAAACTCTGCACCGCCAGCAGAACTCAAAGCAAATATTCAGGAGGATTTTGGATTTTTGTAAACCCCATGGTGTTGGGAGGTGTACATGAGTCCTGCAATATGCACAACCAACCTCTGCCTACAAGGGACGGGAATAGAGAACGGAGCCTCTGAATCATGATTAAATCGTATCGTGAGGTTGTGGGAAATACCCAGGCCTAACCCTCTAGCCTGTAGCTAGCTTAAACACAACACATTAGCATGTGAGAGGAGAATTGTTGCATCCCATGGTCCACCCATGAGGACAAGATAAACTGACATTTTTTGTACTAATTCTGTCAGTCTTTCTTAGTGTCCAACCAAAGGCTAAGAAGTGCCATATTTTAATTTGAATTAACCTAGAGGTAACATCACCATTTATTTAACTTATCAAAGCTAAATGCAGTCATTGCATAGCTTAGCTTAGCTTAGCTTCAATCAATCAATCTTTATGTGCACAGTGCTACTTCATAACAAATGTTATCTCAAGACACTTTACAAAAAGAGCAGGTCTAGACCTTTACTCTTTGTTAAATCATTTATAAAGACCCTACATTAATCCATCATGAGCACCATAAGCAACATTAAGCAAAGTTACAGTGGCAAGAAAAAACTTCCTTTAAGAGGCAGAACCCTGGAACAGAACCAGACTCATGATGAACAGCCAACCACTGAAACTGTGTTGGGCTTTGAAAGATGGAGGGAGATGCAGGAAGAAAGAGGCTCTACAGTTTTTCTGGCCCAATTACGGATAGTCAAGATTAAAGTTTTCCTATTTTTCTCCCATTCTTACAGACAATACCTCACACCTTATCGCTCTGTTTTTTTGTTTTTTTTAAAAGGTTCAGTTTTTCTGTTTGGATGACTTTTATAAAAAACACATTTTTGGGTCTTTTACCTGTCGTTGGCTCACAGACGATGCACATACTTTGACAGTTTTAGGTTGCCTTCTCATCTTGAAACACAGCCAGCAGATGGCGTATGTTGACACTTTCCCTCTACTTAAAAGAAACACCAGTTGGATCTTTCAACTTTCCTAAATTTATCCCCAGGTCAGATATCGGGTGATCCTGTGTTGTGTGATTCAGTCCCTACTTCTCCTGGGCCGAGGCAGAGAGCCATCTGTCGCTGCAGAAAAACGTGTATTTGGGCCAACAGGACTCGATGTGGTTGACCCAATTTACAAAAAGAATCTAGATCATTCTCAATCATTACATTTTCAGACTACAATATCTGCTGCACGCTTCAGAAACTAAACTATCAGGAACCATCATAAGAGCCGCTTGAATCCAAATTTGATGACGTAGACAAGTGGAGGAGTTTCCCCATCCCACTAATCCTCAGAGTGCATGATGGGAACATACTGTTTAGAGTGTATTGAAAAGCTGATCACTGTCCTTTTGGCTGAGCGTGTTATTTAATAAATGAATAACTTTCACTGTTAAATACCTTCCCGTTAGTGTTGTTGACGGTGAGGTCCAGCTAAGAGAATGGAAGTTCATATCTGATTACACGTATGAGTTGGCAGGCTGTATGCACATAAACAACAGAGGTGTGTCATCTTCCCTACCTCATTCTTCTTCTTCTTCTTTTTCTTATGTTTCTGTTTCCTCTGCCTCTTCTGCAGCAGGATGGTCTCGTATCTCGGCCTGGGATGTTCCTGCAGAGAAATGGGAATATGGTACATTTCTGTCTGTCTTGAAATAACACTTTAATTGTACAATTGTGAAGAAAGTAATTTGCCTTATGCCAATCTCTGGTTCAGCCAGACAACACGGGTTCATAACGGTTTAAAATATTTATTGCAGCAGCAGAAAGTTTGTGTTTTTGGTTTAGACTCTGACCTAATCCCTCCTCTCATCGATTTATTTGACATTTGAAATAAGTTGTCCTACAGGTGGATGCTGGGGTGGTGTTGGGACTGAAAGTACAGTAAGAGCTCAGTACTGGAGCTGGCAATGACAGAGCAGAGGAGGGAGACCGGGAGTCTTGGAGCTTAAATAGAGTGGCAAAGTGGGAGGATGTGTTTATCAGGTAATTGTGGATAATGACGCATGTCAGTGAAATCAGTGCCGCTCGAGTTGTCAGCCCGAAGTAGCTCGCAAAGCGTCCCTCCATTTGATCTGCCGGGTGTGTCCTGTGTGTATATTTCTGAAACATGGACATAGACACACAGGCATTAGAGCAGACGCAACCTTAAACACACACAGATACCTGCTGCAGTTGGCTTCAGTCAGGGGTGTGTGGGAAGAACACAGCAGGTTCGGTGTGTGTGTGTGTGTGTGTGTGTGTGTGTGTGTGTGTGTCTGTGTGTGTGTGTGCAGATGTAAACAGTGAATATACCTCATCGTCCTCGATGCCTGTAAGATCCCAACTGAAGCTCAAACTGATCTGACGCCGCTTCCAGTGCTCGAGGAAGAGCACCGCTGCAAAAAGAAAAACACAGGAAGTTGAAGGAAGTCGTAATAATCTGCATCATCTCCTGATCCACTGACAGCTAGATGACTTTTCAAGTCTTACTGTAACACACAAAGCATCTTGACATGAGGGTCACATGAGTAGCTTCATCTGTGGCTGTATTTTCTGCTTTTTTTTAACCATACACACTTGACCGTTTTGTCCGTTGGCACACGAGGTGAAGAAGGCAAAAAGGTATTAGTTAGCAAATTAGCTTTCCAGCCATCTCGGTTCACACACTCGCACACGCATATGCACTCGCGAGCGCTTGTAAACTCACCCCACAGAGACATGAAGATGGCGAAGAAGACGGTGGCGGGGTTGTCGAAGAGGTGTGAGGCTCGGGCGGTTCCACAGGCGGTGCTGAGGTGCCAGAAGTCGCAGGCTCCGTCACACAGAGGACACATGGTGAAGTTGAGACTCTCGTCACACATCTCCTGACTGAGAGGGGAGGAAACCAGGACTTAAGTCGCAGAGTGTGACCGACTAACACAGTGGCACCTTTGGAAGAAGCTTTGAAATTCAGGCCGCAAATTCATGATCCAGACAAACGTTTCACTATTACAAATGAATGGAACACAAACCCACACTACAAACTACTCTTCTCTGACGTTTCATAGTCAGTGTAGGCTGAATTATCAACTATTTGCCTCGTGACACACGCACGCACGCACGCACACACACACACACGCACACACACACACACACACACACACGCACACACACCGAACCTTCTGTGTTCTTCCCACACACCCCTGACTGAAGCCAGCTGCAGCAGGTATCTGGGTGATCCCCGTCTACTCTGTGTGTGTTTAAGCGTGCGTCTGCATACGTTTAAATTGTTGTAGGAGGAAAAAGCTAATGTTGGTATTTTGATACACTACGGTGTATTGGTCGCTTAGCAACTTCAAAAGTACAAATCAGGGCACATTTCAGATCTGAGGGAGTCTTTCCACCATCTTAAGTTCTGTCAGCAAATACTTTCACTCTTCTCTTATTGATCTCAGGAGCAAAGTATCTCAGATCTCGTGTAAATAACTATTTATTTCAAAATGTTTTTGAATTGCTCAAGTACACATCTGAAGCCAGTAGCTGCTCAGACAGGCTGTGGTGGCTTCAAGTTATCTTTCAGGGCGAATGGCTGGGCAGAAGCACATCCACTAATCTCTGCTAGTTTTGCCATGGAAAGCACAAGATTCTTTTAAAGACTGTTTAAAGACAAATGTCAAATCTATTTCTTTGGAATAGTTTAAATTGTATTCATTTTGTCGCTCTTTGAACAAGAAATGTTTACTACAGTTTTGTGTGACCTTTCACATAAAACCAACAACAACAAGATGAGTTGTGGTTAAACATTATTGGAATCAGTATCGGTACATATGTATCAGAATATGAGAAGCGCATCGATGCATACTGTGAGTTGCTGTTTTACCTCTGCAACAAGTGTTTCTTTGTGTTTGTGTTATTCCTTTGTATAGATTCCAGACCGACCCTTTAAACAACAAATATACAACAATACAAACGGCCGGGTCAAGGCTAGCAGTGGGCCAACATGTCCAATGTTCTGCCACTTAACTAACTTTGTCAACAAAATTTGGTCGTTATAAGGGAGCCATTCCATGACTGTGACGGTAAATACAAGAGTAATTACCTTCATACAAAGGTTTATTTCTATAGCAATCATTGTGTAAATATTGTCAACAACAACATGAACGTCTCAGAGACAAAAACAAGACTTTGATCAGTTGGTTGCCCAGGAACTATATTGCAGCCTTTAAGGTTATTTTTTTTAAGTATCAACTTCCAAAACTTACACCAAAATGTGAACACAGAATAGACCCAGGCTGAAACAAACAAATTCACTTCAACATTAAGGCAGGATTTGACAGAAATGAGTGAAGCAGCGCTGCACTTTGTCGTACCTGGGTATGTTGGTATCCACTGTCGCCACGCCGTAGCCGAACACAATGATTCCCACGATGGAGGCGGGTATCAGCAGCTGTGTGTAAACACCGAGCCACGCAAAGTACAGGCCGATCTTCTCCCCAAAGTACTTCCTGTGGGGTCAGAGGTCAGGGATTAGTCAGTGAAAGTGACGGAGAAGTTCATGGTCCTGGCAGAGGCAGAGTGTTGAGAATTAAAGAGCATGTAACACAGGTGTGAGGATCCTAATGCTGGGGTCAAATGAAAGCCTTAAATAGAAGAGGAGGAGTTGAGAGTTGTATTGAGGTTTTCATTCCTCAGGCTGAGCTTCCTAATGGAGTGTTTGAACAGACTAACAGCTTAAAACCACTTCCATTTACGGCCGTTAATCGACAAAAAGCGTCAAAAATGTTTGTAAAAAAGGATTATGATAAGGTGATAAATCCTACACCCTTAAAGGTATAGTATTTATAATTTTATGACAACTTTTACATTCAAATATCTAAATTAATTACAAATTTACGAAGCCCATGTTATATATAATTTTACAACTATTTAACTGAAAGAGCCAGGGTCTAAATTTAGGTCTTGGGTAAATAATCTACCCTGAAAAAAAATGCATGGTCCCTTTACAAATAAAATAAATCAGAGGTGGTCTGTGCTGCACATGGCGACACTCTCCCTCTGTTGTCCTCCAAGCTATTTGAGTTTAGAGAGGTTTTATCAGATCACTAGTGACCACTGCCGAGACGCCTGGACATTTGTTCCAACGCAAGGTGTAAGTGACCGTACTTGGATTACTCAGGACAAATGTTTATACAAGGTGTAAGCAGGCCAAAGTTAGTGAAGTTACGTTACCTGACGAGATCGATGGGCTGGTACTTGTAAAAGGCTGAGTATCTGGCCCACTCTTCATGCAGGACCTGAAAACAAACAGGGAAAGACGCACTGAGAGTCACTGTGGGTGTTTGTTGTTGTGCTGTGTGTTTACCAGTCGTTGCAAACAACAACAATCCTAAGAGCCGATCTGGAGGCAGAAATAATCTGATTGGTCGAGGTAAACCTCGGCGGACAAAGCCAAACAACTGCAGTTTGAGTTTTATTCTGAAGCCAAGAGAAAAAGGATGAAAAGGGTTTTATGAAACCTTGTGCTCTTGATTCTCCCCACAGAACATCTTCTGGATTAATAAAATATCACGTCAATATCGAGAGCATTTCTGGTCTATTTAAAACGCAGTTCTTTGTTTGCAGATTTTGTTTTGCTTCGTTCTTTGAAATTCAAGTCAGGCAAAGATTTTCTGTGCAGCTCGGAGAAATATTTGTTTAACTTAAACTCCAATCTGTGATGGTGTTAGACAGACGGGAAGAGGGAACAATCTCAGAAAGACAAACAGATGAATCCATTGTTTAAAAATGGGAAGGTTTCTTTGCTTTTCAGCTGCTGGAAGTTTAAGAGCTAGACTTCAAAAAACAGAGGTTGTTCAAATATAGAACACTTTATTGAATGAGAGCGTGGTCACTTTCATATTATGGAGCAGGGACTGGTATCATGTCATTTCGCATCGCGTCCCATCACATTATATGGCCTTGTATCATATTGTATCCAATTCTGTCGTATCGCATTGCAACATATGGTATCATGTTGTAAAGTATCGTATTGTATTTTAATATTATCAGAAAGCTGCTCCCCTTTATGTAGAAGACGAGCAAGAGGAGCAGGAGAGATTAAGGTAAGACACCTACCTGTCTGTCAGTCTTCTCCTCAACGTGTCCGATCACCTTGTAGTCACCCTGAGGAGCAAGAAGAGAGGAAGAAAAGGAAGAATAAAGGCATAAAGACTGAAATCTTTAAAGAACCAGACTTAACTCATTCACACATTCAGAAATACACTGAATGCCTGTGTCCACAGATGGCTCTTCTTGCGCTGGCAGCGTCCACAACCTCAGCTTCAGAGTGCTCCTCATTGTTTTTATTTTACGTAATCTAACTTCTGCTAACTT
The DNA here is from genome assembly GCF_963930695.1 of Labrus bergylta. Classification (NCBI taxonomy): domain Eukaryota; kingdom Metazoa; phylum Chordata; class Actinopteri; order Labriformes; family Labridae; genus Labrus; species Labrus bergylta. Next base: position 15,766,436 of record NC_089217.1, on the reverse strand, counting down.
CATCTATTTGGTTTTCCCTCCTTTTTGCTGTAGGTTACGCAATAGGTGAAGTAGCCTCAATGAATGCACCTGATTGGATGAATACAGGGCTGGTCCAGGCAGTTGCAGGACTCATTTGCATAGAATAGAGCTCTAGCCTATTCTTGTCCAGCGAGCGCCCCGGAGCCCCTCTCAGAACTCGGCGAGACCCTATCCCATAATGCATTGCGCGACTGCCTATCCGGATCTCCATAGGAAATGAAAAGAAAGCATCAAGATGCTACCCGTCGTCTGAACTAGTGGAGCCGTATTGTAAGGGTGTTTTTCCGATCTGGGCGCTGAATGCTGAAAACGCTGAACTGGTTATGTATTGAAAATAAGCTTCATCTGTGGACACAGACCCAAACCCAGACTGTAAAATAAACTGAATATATTCTGACACAAACAATCGTTCTAAAATCCCTGCAGAGACAAAAAAAACTTGATTGATACAGAAAATGGATTGATGTGCTGTAGCTCCCTTTACTTGTATTTTTTTAAGGTATCTTGTGAACATGCATACACAGTTTATTAGAGCACTGACAGTTCTGAGAGCTTTGTTCCAATGTGCTTTTACTTTGATACATAATTAGAGAATATCATGGGTCAGCTGCAGAAAACAAAGATTTTTCCTCCTGTCATTATTTTGGCAACCAGCTACAAGAAAACAATTCCAAGGTATCAGCCCACCCCTGTTACAGAAATCAAAAAATGACATTGAGAAATAACAACATGCAGCACTGAGTGTCACTTGCCATAAAAGAAGTCAAACCAATAGGAGCTCTTAAACTTACATCATGAAGAGGGAAGGCAGCATCGTAAACACCTTTAGCTATTAATGTGCTGATGCCTGAAACGAGAATAGAGAGAGAGCAGAGTCATAAGACAAACTCTATTTGAGCATTTTTTTAAGTTGTTCAGAAGCGTTTCTCTTCCTGCCTTGTCATTCAAAATCTTCCCTTAAAGCCAATTATGAAAATCATTCATCAGTTTCCACCGGGGCAAAGTCATCGTGTGTTGACTTTATTTGTTACTTTTTAAACAGTAATCGAAGCAGCAAGAATCAAGACGCTGGAATTTAGGGGAGAGCTTATACCCAATGGTTTGAAGAGGTGTGATATAAGTGAAAGGCTCTGTAAAAGACCAGCCTCTGTAATTTATCCAGCTTCTGTTTCATCACACTAAGAAAGCCATTAGTGAGGTAAGTGAGGGAAAAAAGGTATGTAGATCAATTTTCTCAATTAATTCCCTCAGATAGAAATTGTTTCCTTCACTGTGCTTGTGACCAAACAACCTCTCTCAGGGCTCCTGTAGTGAACCCCTCTGTCCTTTGTGAAGTTATTGAGTTATTTGAATTTCAGATTCATTTCGGATTCAGTGCTTTGTTCAAGGACACTTTGGCACTGTTGTTTTGAACCGCACCATTTGAAATCTGCATTTCGTTTTAAGGCAAGAAAAGGCAATTGTATTTATACAGCACATTTCAGAAACAAGGCGATTCAAAGTGCTTCACGAAAGCATCAGTACAAAAGGAAACAGAAAGATAAGAGCAGCTTTAAGGCATACCTGGGTTGGGTTAAGTGTGCACCCCCTTTCAGTCTTTAAATAAATTGAATGTGGAAAGTGATGGCCTGAACTGTGAATGTCAGAAAACATCAGCACACAGCTCGCCCACTTTTCATCCAAGTGATCAATCAATCTATGATTAGGGCCTCAAAGGGGGGACTGGGGGGACCATGCAATGATGAGCTGTGCTATTACTGAAACTCACCACCAAGCTCACATATCATTCAAACGCATGAATGCTCTCTCGACCAGCTAGAAACAACCTCAACTCCCAGAGGCCCCTGCTTCAATCTCGGCCTGACCCAGGAAATATGACCCACTTGTAGAGGAGATGGAGGAGGGCAGCGGAGTGTGGGTTGTGTGATTGTGTCTGTGTGTGTATGTGTGTGTGTGTGACCAAATTTGAACACCAAACATGAAGAGGAAATAGAGGTTAAATAGATGCATGTCTATTTTTTCTCCCCTTCCCTCCCTGCAGCTCCATCACTACCCGCTGGCTGAGACCTTCTGCTATGATGGGGACGCCAAAGAGACATATGGAGGACACTGAGAATAAAATGGGTGTCGCTGTTATTTGCATGTCATTAAAATCTACCGATGTACTATAACCACTGAGGTGCGATCCAATAAGCTAAATGTAGAATGTGCTGGAAGTCTTGGAATCCCAGTGACTGGCAGACGTCATTGGAGTTATTCTTCAAGTCCTCTTTACACAATTATTTTTTAGGTTTCATGTATATACAGAGTCTTACAAGTCGCTTTTGCTATCTCAATAGAGTCCTGTTTAAAAAAGTCACAAACCAATGACACGGCTGCTGCAGTAAGCTAATAGTTTTGCTTATCGTCTCAGTGAAAATCAGCAGATCTAGAAAGTGTTAATGAGCAGAGCCACTTTCTAGTAACAGCCTATTGGGACCGAATCAATCCCAGACAAATCAGGGTTAAAAGATGCTGGACTCATCCAATTATCCAATCGTTGCACTCCTTCTTTGTTTTACCCACTGAACTCCATTTCCCTTCGCATCCCCATTCAAAAATCCAAGCGCCACATGCCTGGGATGTAGCCATAGACCGGCTGTAGCTCAGGTTAATAGACCTGCTCTCCCCGCTCTACTACTCAGAGGTAAACAAGCACAGTGAACGGAAAGCATATCATGCTCTGGTTTTTCAGAGTTTCGATCTAGAAATGGAGATAAAGTTGTTGGCTGTGCCAGGTTTTACTGGCATATTGACGGCAGCAATGCGTCTCTACATTTAGCACGGCATGTGAATGTTTACCTGCAGGGAGGATAGAAGGCGTCAAACCAAATTATACTGTTTACCCACAGACCGTTTTGAGGGCGCACTCACACTAGGCAATCCGTACCAGCTTAAGCACACTTCTCTCTCAAAGTCCAGTTCGTTAGATTAGTGTGAGTGCTTCGTTCAGTGCTCAAGCATGGTACACTTCCTTGGCCCTGGCACGCTTGGAAGGGGTGTGCTGCAGCACGGTACAGTTCATGCACGAGCACTAAATGTGTATAGCTGTCCATTTTCAAGAAATCCTGGAGTGTTACAGCTGTAATGTCTCCAAATAAGCCACAAAGTCAATACAGTTGCAGACTTGGTCCCTGTGTGGCTCTCTGGTGTGCGGACACGGACTAGACGGCTTGTCCCTTTTTTAATTTTGTTTTTTTTAAGTCTGTCTTGTAAACTAAGCACCCTTCATGATCATGTAAAGACTTACCAGTGTTTTATTGCGACGTTATATCGGTTGCAAGAGGTAACTGTGCTTAGGCCCGGTTTGTCATGTAGCAGTGTGAGTGCAGACCCTAACCCTAAATCTATGGGGGGGGGGGGGCAATTGTGCTTCAGGACGATACAGGAAAACTTGGCAAATCATCAGGAAATCATTCGTGCTGTACTAAGACTGTTCTCTGAGTGTTCTCTCATCTTTACATTAGTCGTTTATTTAAATGTGGTCGCCATAGCAACATCACTATTTTAAACTACCCTAAAGTTCCCTTTTTTGTGCAATATTTGCCTTTCATTGTTCTGTTGCCTGAACACAGATTGTTATAAGCTAAAACGTAAGTATATCAGTCTAGTGGTTTAGTTATCTATAACTACATTTATAAATTACTAAACATTATTTACAACAATTAGACAGCAATCCATGGTGCCACTGTCCTGTTTCTACAATAACAGGAAAAAAAGGCCACAGAAAAATCAGTTTCGATCAGGACCTGCAGGGGATGGGAGAGGAAGGTAATACTGCTGCTTGCCTACACAGGTGGATAAAGTCATCAATTATATTTGCACGATTTTAGACAAGGCACAACATAACGGAAAAATCATCATCATTTGTCAGTAGCCTATGCCTACAGCAGGAATATTAGATATGGGTCCATGTGTCGTTCATTTAATCACTGACCAAGTCAAAGTGAACATGTCAATGTGATGAATGTACAGGGCTGGTTAAGGCTTCATGCACTGTGTGGTTTCCTCACCTATGGTTTGGCAGCTCCGTACACACACTGTTCTTCTCAGGATCTCATATACCTGAGAAAGATGTAAAAATATGAGACTGGAGGTACATGCTAATCGAAGACAAAACAGCAAACCAAGAAAAAATCTGAATGAAAACATACTATTCTGCCCCGGGTGGCGTTGTCAAAGAAAGTGTCTTTCGATGTTATGTTGTACCTGAGAGACAAAACAGAAAACTATTTGAACATCTGATTCATTTAGTGAGATAATCGCATTAAAACTACTTTGTATGGTTAAGAAAAAAGATCATGGGAAGTGTGAAAGGGGGGTTTGTTCTGAAGACAGGGTGAAGTAACATATCGATTACCACTAACCTGCGCTCTTAAGCAGACTATAACACTCATTATACTATGCTAATAGATTTCTTCAGGGTCTGTGTGTCCATCACATTTCCTTTTCAAACTCTCCACAGAAAATGTTTCTGTGATGGTATATGGTAACATATTATGTACCCCCACAACGCACTGCCATGTAGAGAAGTTTTGCTAGTTCCAAGTGACAGCCTCTGGTGATGAGGTGGAGAAATATGTCAAAATGTCATTGAAGCCAACGCAGGAGTGCAAAAAGCTGCAGTTCTTCAAGTGTTCACTTGAGGCTTGCTCTAATAGCCAAGGAATCATTTTAGGTCCCATGTTAGAGCGCCCATTTTACAGCAGAAATAAACTTGTGGGCTTTATTTCTCATGTCTTCTATGGGTAAAAACTGAACAGGAGAGGATATTTTTTTGTCTCTAAATCATTGTGATAATATTGAGCTTAAGGGAGCCACCCAATCCTGGTTAGTTCAGCACCAAACTTTGAGTCACATCTTACTTTTTGTAGCTAAATGTGTGTCTTATTGTTTATTGCGGTACCCATTTTATGATTATTTTTCCTTTTTCACTGTTTTAATCTTATATTCAGACAAAAGCCCTTCTAGTTGTAAATCAGCATCCACTATAAACATGTTGACACTTGCATTGGATGGCTGTTCTCAGTTTGTCCATGTATATTGTATCCCTAACAAATTAAACACACATAAATCATAAAACATTTCTGCCTTCATTTGCATAATCGGGGTGTGGTTGACTGACAGGTGGGCCCGTTGTACCCGTTTGCATATTCATGCTCTTTGCCTGTTACTAGATTGATCAACGTTAGCTAGAGTCAGCATGTCCAAGCCATTGTTTGTTTTTAAAACACCTGTTCAAAAAAAACTCATAGGTGATGTCACAAAGATTGTGTCCATGTTTTACAGTTTATGGGTAAAACATGGACCCACACCACTTGTCATTCTTTTTTTAGTAACTTGGCTTCCAAAATATGGCTATCGATTATAGCTTGAAAGGCAATGAATGTGCAAAGTGAATAGTGCCGTTTGTAGATGGTCAATGAATGGGTTATTCTTAAAGATATTATATAACCTAATGTTAAATCCGGACCTGGGTGTTTGTTTGATCTACTGGTGTCTTATAGCAAATTAAAGAATTAAATATGTGCTTATGTGTTATTGAATGAGTGTGCATTCGTCTCACAGGTGTAGTTTGTCTCTGGAGAAGCAGTGAGAGAGGACTTTGTTGCGTTCGTGTTCCTGATGTGGTACTTTGGGCTGGAAAGGCTGCTTCAGTTTCTTCCACACTGTGCTCATACTGGACCCGAATCCCTTTTCTTCTTTGAGTTCATAACTCTACAAGAACACACAGCATACAATCAGTCTTTAAGTACATTGTTACCATACTGTTTATATCTGACCACAGGAATAACAAGAACACATAAACTTCATCTGTACATAGAAAGAACAATTCAACTGAAAGCTCACCGTCTTGGTGGGGACTTTGATCTTAAGAAACTCCGCCTCTCGACACAGAACGGGCCAGGGTGCATGGAGTCGTGTAAAGCTGGGGCCATGGGTCTTACACTGGGAAACATAGAAGAAAAGAATCAACATTAATTCAGATGAATGTAGAAGAGGTCTTCCCATCCATGTGCCCAGAGTCAGTGGTTACAAGTTAATGTCATATATATATATTTTTTAAATGTTTATTTTACACACTTTATTTATCCCTGAGTGAATTCTAGTTTACACTCTGTCAAACTCACAGGCCCCAAATACACACATGCACAAACATTACCTGTGGAACATGCAATAATATAAAGATGTCAAGTGTGAGGGGGCTGCTACACACTGCTACGCAGGGAGCTGTTGGGGGTTTGGTGTCTTGCTAGGGAAGGCCACTTCCCTCTGCAGCTCTCGGGAAGTGACCTGGCACCTCTCCAACTACCAGACCAACTTCCATATTTTGGTCCGCAGCGGGACCTGAACCTGCGACCCTCCAGTTCCAAACGTCCCTACAGGCGGAGCTACTGCCGCCCCATCTAATGGTCATAACTGTAAATCTGTAACTATTGCCTCTCTAAATTGCCCTATAAGATACAAGACACTCAGTCACATTAAAGGGGACATATTATATCCACTTTCACAGTGTTTTGAACATATATTTAGGTAACCTGAGTGTCTACCGACCCACTTCATGTGAAATAAACCCATCCAGTCCTTTGTTTGTGGTCTGCAGGAGTCTTACAACACAGAGAGAAATGATCCGTTTCAAATTTGCACTCCTTGTGATGTCACAGTGGGATTCTGATAAAAAAAATCCCCTCCCCTCCCCTGGTATCGCAACGTATGGACTCCACCCCCAGCCTAGAACAAAACTTTTGCACAGGTCCGCCATTTTTGTTCTCGCCAGCGGAGAAAGGTCGGAAAAAGAAAACTCGGGGGGGGGGGGGGGGGGGGGGGGTCATTGCATTTAAAGAGACACACACACCTAAACGGAGCGTTCTGAGACAGCTGGTTTATACAGGGTCACAAACCTCCTCTGGTGCTTGATTCATGTTATATTTTGACCAAAGCACAGCACAGATGTTTCATTTAGACCACCGGGGGACTGTTTGAAAAGGTGGAGAAGGAGGAGAATATGTCCTCTTTAATGTCTGGCTCAAGAACAGGTGCTTGATTTAACAATGAATGGATTAGTGGTTTGCCTGTTTTCTTAGTCCTCTAGCTTGAGTTAGTTGAAAGTGTCTGAGCCAAAGTTCGCCACTAAAAGTCCCAATTTATGACCTAAACTTTTATGTTTTGGAAATATATCACCAGATTGCTTGGCTCAAACTACCTTCTTACCAGACCATCTGTCAGGACTGCCTCACAATCCAATAAAGTCGACAGACTGTGTTTTAGCCACAGAGACCTCAGCGTGTGCCGCACTTGTCTGCAGTTAAAAGCTTCTCAGCTGCTTTTGTCTCAGACCTTGGAATTGGCGTCTGGAGCCGCAGACTCACAGCAGGTTTCACAGCCCTCAACAATCCTGAGTTCTACTTCACATGTGAACCACCCTGAACCAATCCCTGCCATCAGCCTGACCCACTGAAACTCTTTGGCTAACCAGCTTTGCCAGCAGCTTACTGGTATTTATGAAAGATAGATGTAGCCTATGTGCCTGAAGCAGAGCCTGGAGCTGTTTTCTTCTTCTTTTGCTCTGCTGTTGCAACCTGTTCCTGACACATTGGATGCTTTTCTGTTCCTGTCACCATCGCCACCAAACACATTTAATGTATTTACTTTAATGATAAATACAATCCTGACTCATCTAGCTGGTTCTGCTAATGAATCATGATCCAGCGCCCACACTGTTATTATTATTTAATATTAAGATGCATTAGCAAAATGTGATAATTAGCAGCTCCAAACAGCATCAAGGTACATGATTGAATAATTGAGAACAGCTGCATTGACAACCCTCTTCCAGCCCTTTTAGATGGCTAAGTAGCAACAACTCCACAGAAATTAAAACCTTCTTTAATGCACTGCTGCACAGATTAACCAAATAAACAAAAGAAAATTAAACACCAAATGCTTTCATAATCAAAATGTTTTTTGGTGTTTTAAAGCATTATATCATTTTGTAAATAAAAAGTCTTTGGGTTTGAATTGGTGATTTGACAAAAAGAGCAACATGAAGATGCCAGATCCGGCCTTGGCAAGTTCTGATGAGTGTTCTCAAACCTTTTTCTATTTTATACACCAAACCATTTATCAATATTGTAAAAATAGGCAGTCTATTTAACGCGACTAATTCAGGTTTCAGCTCGAGTCAACTTTGAAGAGCATCTGAAAAACTGTTCCCCATGCAGCAGCTATGGAGCTGGTTTTGGACCGGAGTGAAGTATAACCAGAAAATGAAAATGAGCAGAGACAGCAGGGGACGACAGCCAGGTAACCTTACCCTCCTCAGACCCCCACCAGCTCCTGTGAGGGGGGGGGGGGCATGGGGGAGTGACAAGAGAAAGGTGGCTCGGCAAATGATGGAAACCTGAAACCATTCCCTTTCTCCTCTCTCGACTCCTACTCTCCTGAGATCGTTCACTCCCCCAACCCCCACCCCCACTCCTCCTCCTCCTCCTCCTCCTCCTCACATATATATTACTGCGCCTACTGCTACCCGCTAGAAACTGTTTCACTGACTGATTGACTGACTGGCTGCCTCACTAACTGTCACTCTTGCTCCTCTTATGTTTCATTATGTTCTCCCTCACACACATCCACAGTGCTCTTTCTCATAAGAGACACAACAGAGTTTCAAGCCTCATCTTTTACTGGTTAGAAAACATTGATTTGTGTTTACATTCATAAAACAAATGATTGCAGGTAACTTGTAGGTTTTTTTTGTTTTGGATTTGTACTGGGGCTGAAGATCACCTCTACAGAGTGGAAAACAGCTTCCATCATCCAATCAATAAGATGTTTGTGGGGTTGCATTAACCAACAAATGTTTGAGCATGTAAGCAACAACAACTTTTTGTATATTAAAGTCATCATGGACCTTTGAACGTAATGTTGCATGACGACGAGACACTTTGATCACTTCGGCTTGTTACATCATTAATCTTTAACTTGCAGGTCTTGGTTAAGGTTGTTTTGCGTTTTTAAACAATAGCCATCAATTAGATATTCAAAAATCAAAATTATTAAAAATATACTGAATATATTTTGATAATGTACAGTGATTGCTGTTCAGGATAAAGTTATCTTCAAGTCCAAGGTAAAAAATGACTATACTTTTAAATAGAATAAAACAAAACATTTAAATGTTTTTGTTGTTGGTTTTGTGATCGCAAATACAACTGAATCCCTTTCTGTCTGATCCCAATTCAAACTGAATATACAGTAATAAAGGCTGTGTAGAACAACTGACCATATTAAGTATTAATACGTATTTGTTACTTACTGAAATATAAGAGGCATTGCCTTTACACATCATAAATACTAGGGGTGATCTCATATAATCGAATAACCGACGATACGTTCGTCAGAGCATCAGTCGACTGCCAGTCTCAAAGTCGAGCATACGGATCGTTCCATTCCAGCTATATGGGGGTGCTCAATGTCTTACTTTACATAGATTTGCCTGTTTTCTCCAAATAAATCATGGCTCATCACCTCATTAATACTTTGAATGTAGTTCTGACAACCACTCGTACTTTAAATCAATCTTCATATTGTGAAGATGAAGAAATCATCCCGAAGTATTGATAGACTTTATTGACTCCAAGAGATGTCAGTCATCAGCACATTTGTGTGCAATTGGCCATCAGTACAGGGGTAGGCAACTCCTTCAACTCAGGTTCCCTTTGGATGTTATTAGGTGTCAACCATTTACAGTCTATGGTGTCATCAAAAGGTCAGCGGAATAGAAGATTTTTTTAAGTAATCAGTGGATCTTTATGGATTTAATGTATTTGGTTTGTTTCACTGGATTTGAATAGTGGGGTCCCGTTTTTGGCGGACTATTCTGATCAAGAGAGGAGAGTTCAGTCAATCTTCAACTGGTAAGTTAAAAGATGTTGTTTGTTTGTCGGTGGTCTGACGAATGTGTAGATTGTGGCTGCTGTGGTTGTTGAATCTGCGCACAACGGGCCATCAGTGTGTGTGTGTGTGATTATAAGGTCACTTTAATGCTCTATCATAGCCCTATCATAGAATAAATTGTTATTCCAAGTCTAGAAGAGGAATCTGGCAAATCAAATTCGACTATCTAAATCCTTAATTGGGGACAGGTTTACTAAATACTTTAAATTCACCAAGCCACATCCGAGGCTCTGTTTTCTTTACATCAGTTCTAATGACTTTATGTCAAATCAACCTTTTCATCCTTAAATAACTGAGTTCTTAATCTGTTGCCGGGCAGTTTCAAAAGTTACAGTAGTTCAAACGCCATTTCAACAACAGTAAATAAAACCTTTATTTCCCTGGGAAATCATATTCAGAGGTCGTCTATTTTGTAGAGTGAAAGTGAGTCTCATGAGGAACCAATCTAAACACTGGTGGTGGTGTTTTTCTACAGCCATTCAATTTTGCATCAACATTCACTCCTTTTATTAGCGGAACACTTTTCTCTTGCCATTTTAAGGACAAAATAACAATGATCTATGATTTCATGAACACAGTAACAGTCTTATAATCACACACTGCCAATATCTGGTGCATGGGTGTGTAGAATAGACCACCACCTGTACTACTATAAAGAGTTGATAAATCATATCAGAACAGGCCTCCATCGAGTTGATCAATAATTCAAGCCATTTTTTGTCAGTGCTTTACAGGCAGCTATGCTCAGTATTCCAAATAAGTATTTAGTTGAAGGATTTGTAGATGGATGTCAGATTCTGACAATATGTTGGTCCCAATAAAAAGCAAGCATATTGTTAAGTCTATGTGTTTTCAAACCATAAAGTGAGTACTTTAGGAAAAGCCTAAAACAAGTTGTGGGTGTCTTCAGATTTTCAGTAAACTTACACCTCGACACCAATTTTCCTTCTCATAAATAGTGTAAAGACAGCCGGGACTCAGACCCAAACTGTCTGTCAAACAACACAAGGCCCTGCACAGGTATAGGTGTGAGGGTAGGCTTCTTTTGAGAAACTTGCAAGATTAAGCTTGATTTTCAGAATCCAACCTAAAAGAAATGACAAAGCCACTCCTACTCACACATTATGCAGTGCATCATCAATAAAAGCCTCATCCTGCTACCATTATTTGTCACCCTTGTGCAGCTACTGTCCGTCATTAGCTTAAAAATGTGCAAGACTTTGCTCATGCATGCTGGTAGAGTGGTCTGTAGACTTATCAACTTAAAATGGTTGATTATTGAGGAAGATTCAATGCCGATGTGGTTTTACAACACAGTGTCACACATTGTTAAAAGCCTATTTGTCACCAAACAAAATCATGTCCGTTGCATCTCGGCATTGTCAAACAGGAACCTTTGGTTTAAACTGCAGTTCCTTGAGCATCCACTTGAGGCTGTCTGCAAAAGCCAAGGAATCCCATTTAAAGAGCATATCAAAATACCCTTTCTTACAGCAGAAATAACAAATGTTTATAGCCTGGAACCAAAAAAGAATTTGGTAAATATTGCTTATTCATTTATTGGTAAAAACTGTAGGGGTTGGAGAGTTTTGATCATGCATAATTAGCTATAATCATTGGCATGGATGATTTGAGTGACAGGCAGGGGTGTGTAGCTGTTAGCCCGAATGCTAGGCTTTACTTTCGCTAAACCCCGTTACTGACCTTAAACTGTTGGCTTAGTTTATTTAGCTTAACTCCATCTCTTTGACTGCTTCTTGGTGAGCAGGTTGATAGTTAGTTGGAGGAAGCATTTCTAACATGACCATCACCTTTGGTAGGCTTCATTATAGCCTCTTCAGAAACCATTTGGTGAAATCACTGAGACCATGTCCATGTTTTATACAGTCCATGGTCTTGTGAATATGTTGTATGGTAGTTCACTTTGCTTGGATTTACTGACTCAAAAGATAAAAAATTGCGGAGTAGCAATGAATAATCTTCACAGTAAAATAACTCTACAGTCACAGCACAAAGAAATTCACAAGAATTCATGATGATGTTTTGTTGAAATGCTACTGCTGCTTCATTCTTTTACACTGGCATCTCCTCCTCGCTCTCCTCTCTCCCTTACTTGTACCCACCTTCAACCAACATCCATTATATTCCACCCACTTGCTCACATTCATTTCTCAGCTCTCTCGCCCCCTTTTTCCTCCTCCTACTCTTCCTCCTTCTCTTCCACTCCCCCTCCTCACCCTCCCTTCCTCTACTTTCTATCGCTCCATCAAAAAGCAGAGGATATAAATACCTTTCAGCCTGGAGAAGGTTAATTAGTAGAGGGATTTCCAATTAGCTCTTTATCTCTGTAGGGGGGGTAACTAGGACGCAGCCGGGGGCGTCTTTGGATTGGGAGGGGGGGGGCAATCGAGTATGAGAGGGTGATCGTTAGGGCGATGGGATGGCTGGGTGGGGAGTGAAGTGGTGAGCGGAGAGAAATGGAGTCAAGAGGAGTGTGGATGGTGAGAATGAAAGAGGGAGACAGAACAGAAACAAAATGATAAAAACAGAGAAAGACAGAAATGTAAAGTCAAACATGATTTGACACAACAAGATTTTTTTTTAAAACCGCATGAAAATTGGTCACTAGCACAAGCCATTGAACTTAGATAAAGGCCAGTAGGGGGCTGACATTACAGGATCTCAATCAGACCTGCAGGTGGTCGGATAGAGGGATCAAACCGGATATCCCTACTAATATGTTCTACTACATGCTGCCTGTTGCAACCCACAAAAAAGCACCCACACCAACTGATCATCTTTGTTCAAGCTGTCTCTTTAGCCACTAAAACCTGCTACTAGATGTTTCTCACATAATAACTTGATCTTAGATTATCTGTGAGGTCAAGGAGGACCCTGCCTTTGTAACTCAAGACATTATGTGAAGCCTTGTTTTTTTCATAATAAGCTGCCAGCATCATGTTGCAGAGATGTATTATTATTTTCCAGACAATGAACAGAAATAGCAAGACAAATATTTCCACCCCAGAGTACCCTAAAATGTCTACGTCAACGGGAAAATCTCTAATGTGTTTACTCAATGCCCCCCAGTCATTAAGACCATAACCCCTAGATCTGCACATGATACATAATCTTTGTTTTGTTTATCTGTAGTCCTGGTGCTTTGGTTGTTTGTAGGAAATTAGCTCCTGTGGCCCAACAAGCACAGCCATGTTTGGCCAAATGGAAAAAACAATTGTCATCTTGCCATTTTGTCCCCCAGTTTCCATGAAAGCCCAACATAGAATCGACCAGATGGATTGATTTAGGGTCTTTGGCGTTATAAGTTGGCAATATAGATAGAATGTGACCCACTTATAGGATCCACCAAGTACCTTTGCTGTCCAGATGGTGTGCCCATTTGTTGCCCATGTGGGTCCCAGCACCAACCCACTTCAAAGTCCACATCCAGCTGAAGCCTGCCTATCACATGAATAATGTATTAATACAAGAGGAAGTATAAGAATTGGCAAAAAACTTAAATCCGAAGAGCTTATTCCAATTTGAATTTGAATCAGTTCTTGTTTGATAAAAAAATCCCTATTTTTTGGATCCCTATATTGTGTATCCTCATACGAGTGCAGATAAGAAGTTGGTGTTTGATGAAATCTCTTAAACAACATTCTCATGTTTCTCAAGGCGTAGAACAATAGCCATTGTCAGAGTTCAACCCTCAAACAGCACCACAACGACAACCGTCATCCACCTATTTACTCTCATATTGATTCTGTAATGGCGTCCCGGTCTTTGATTTCACATTGAGTTACTGCGTTGCAGAATGTGAACACAAACAGCGGGAGCTCCACAAACCGCTGTTCCTCGTTGTATACTGTATGTAACAGTTCATTGTCGCACCTGCAGAGGAAAGAGTCTTTGCTGGGATGAACATGATATCATTTTTTAAGATATCCTGTCGCTACATTGGAAGCCACGAAATATTTGCAGGAAGCAGCATCAACTGTAAGGTTTTCAAATGAAATCTTTTCAACAGAAGAATTGTCCTTTTTTCTCACATACATAGAAGGAGCTGTTCCATATCGTCTGAACGTCTTGATGGAGAACATCCATGGAGACTTCTTACAGTTCAGTCTGCATGTGTTCAAAGTGAGACCGAGCGAGCTGAGAATGTTTAAAGAGTCCAACAATCTTTCTTGATGGGTGACGTGGATCGGCACCATCAGTCTGATATGTAAAATACGTTCTTATCGGACCTGATACCGATATAAGATCAGATCGGTCCTATCACTAATACATAGTGGGTGCATCAAAAATTGATCAAATGAAGGAAGTCTAAAGAAGACTCCTTCAGGTCGTGCTATAAGGTTGCCTTCACATGAAAATGTCACCATAGTAATGTTTTTTTTTCCTTTTTTTAAGAATTGTCGTAATGTCGTTCGATGTTGATGTAGCTGAAATGCTTTCACTCTAAATTACCTTCATGGCTTCATACTGTATCTTTCCACAACAGCACAACTGTTGCGATAATTGCCTTAAATACCTTTCCAAATTGCAAAATGTAAACATTAATGAAAAATTGGTATTGTGATTTAAGTTTTGGCATTTCTTTTCCCCAAAGTAATGCATTATAATTTGAGTGGGCAGGTGCAGCACAAAGAACGGTGCTGTCCTGACGCCTGTTGAACAGTTTGTGTTTTAACGGTTAATCCAGCTCATTCTGTTCCCCGAGCCTCCACGGACTGAACACTTCAAAGGCCTCGGCTGCACTTCCTTAAATTAACATCTTGCTCTGATTTAATTAAAAGTGTTCTGTAAGAGGATGTCCCTCGGAGATCAGAAGGTCAGCTCAATAATCCTCAGACACAGTCAACAAGTTTGACATTTGAGCCACCTTTTCCTGCAGCAACCCAATTAATCTGGAGCAGGTTGGACACAACAATGAGAGTTAAGGTCAGTGCAATTCAGACAATGACCAAAAATAACTAGACTCAATATGCTCATCAAAGAATGATATAACACTTTATTTTATATTGAATGCGCTTTACATGATCTGGATTATGTTTTGATGACAGTATTATCTTTAGTAATCAGGTTATGCAATACAACCACAAACACATGGCACACTTTGAATGCCCACATGAACCAAAAGGTTAAACGTTAATGCTCTGTGTCTGTGATGTAAGCTTATTCATTTCAAATTAGTGCGTCTGTTTGCATCACTCTGCTGCTGATATGTTCCTTTGATGGTGGTGCTGTATCAACTTGATGAATTGAAAAGCATTTAGAAGCAAACAACTTTGATTTGTAACGTTGTTTTGGATCTGCACACAGACATCGACAGTGACAAAACACAGTACTGTCTTTCTGATTCTGTACATGTTATGGTTGTTCTGATAGTAATGACTAGACTTAAATTCTGTTGCATATATAAGCGATCTGACACCATCATTCACAAACACCCATCCCCCAACCACACCCACAGAAATGTTTTTTTCTCTTCCCAGTAGGCTGGATCATATATTTTGTCTTGTTGATAACAACTACTGCTTCAGAGCCAAAAAGAAAGGAATGGTTTTTAAGAGTTATTTTTTGTCAAAGTTACCCAAACTTCAAAATTTGTTTTTTTAAAGTCGATAAAACAAACAAAGAAGAGCTAATCTGTGTTAATGCTTTGCGTTGGACCGGCTTTGGCGTAGTGGTTAGTGTGTGCACCCTAGTGGTGGGGGGACAAAATCGATACAGCATAGCATCGTGATATTTTGTGTGCCGATATATCGTCTCATGACGGCCAAGTAACGATTATCGACTTTTTAAATATTAATTGCTGAACAAGTAATTTTGAACAAGTTGTGTTGTTAAGAATTCATGTTCAAGTTGGATTAGTCTGAAATACCAACAGTTCAGATTGTGAGGTGCATGCAGCCTTTTACAGGGTTTGACTTTGATCAGTGTTGGTCAGTCTGAGGACTCGACTCCCATTGGATAGAAATAAAAAGACTCAAGTGAGATGAATAGACTGAGAATTATTTTTCTTATTTGACAAAACATTTCCTGATTTTTTTAATTTTGTGGACATAATATGCAGTTAAAAAAGTTTAATCGCAATATGTTGTATCTCAATTCTCAGCATATCGCTAAATGTTTAAAATCGCAATAGAATCGTATCGTGTCTTGAGTATCGTGATCATTATGGGGACTCTGGTGATTCCCAAACCTAGTGCACCCCATATCCGGAAGCTGTAGTTCTTCAGGCGGACAGCCCGGGTTCGAGTCTGGCCTGTGGCTCTTTTCCTGCATGTCTTTCCCCACTCTCTTTCTCCCTGATTTCTGACTCTGTCCACTGTCCTGACTCTACAAAAAAGGCATAAAAAGCCCCAAGAAAATCATCTCGGAGACTCTTTGTCACACATTAGAAGGTTCTGCTTGCAGCTTACAAGAGCACAGCTTGTTTTAAGATTAGGATATCTTTAATGTGCTGAGCCAGGTCATACATCATTGAATAGCAATTAAATTCATGGCTTGAAATCAACAGCTGTTCACAATTAGAATTAGAATCTTTTTGCTTGTATTAGAGGAGTTCTCAATGTCAGAGGTATCACAATCACTACTGGGAAGGAAAAGATGGCCAGCAAACACCTGTGTTCGATATGAGTGAGTGACAGGTAAACCAACAGTTATTATCAGTTCTTTGTCTTTGTTAACACCTCGCACAACCACCAACCACTTCTACCTACAACCGGCTGGAAGGAGTGTAATCATGCAAGTCAGTTCATTCGGTAAGACATCCTGTCACTACAGTCAAATGAGGGAAATTGAAATGCCTCTCTCAGCTGCAGATTCGATCTTTCCCTGCTATCAATGAGACGAGATAAGGAGCTATCAGTCAGTCAGCTAATCTCATCCTGGTTTAGGCTCCATGGCCACATTGTCAACAATCTGATTAATACTAGCCTGCAGACCGCACACACTGCCAACTGGCTACAGGCCACACACACACACACACACACACACACACACACACACACACACACACACACACACACACACACACACACACACACACACAGTGACATGTACTATCAAAACAGACATTACACACATGCTAAACCCTCATACTGTCAAGTGATGTTACACTGTAAAAAATTTACTACCCTGTTTTTTAGAGAAGGTCTGTGTATTGTCAAGAGAGATTCAAGATGAAGGGTCTTCGATTCACTATCTGGAGGTTTTATGAGTAAGAAAGGGGATGATTTTAACTAATTTCAGGAAATGTTTCATGGCAAATCACATATCACCGATTGCAAAAAAAAAAAGAAGTTTGATTTCTCAAGTAATATGAACAGTGGAACGTGCAATTCTAAAACTCACTGACTCTGCAGCATCCAACATTCTTTTACAGTTTTTCTGTGCAATTTGAACAAAATAATTAACCTAAATAAGTCAAAGATTGAAGTCCTTGAAGTGGGCAGCCCAGGTTTGAGTTCGATCCTCGTCTTTTGTCCCTCATGTCAGTCCCCACCCTCTCATCCAAGATTTCATACTTTATCCACGGTCATGTTCTGAAATAAATGCTTGAAAAGCCCCAAAATAAACTTTTTAAAAACAGCATGTAAACATTTCATAATTAATACAGCATTTTAGAGAATTGTTAATGTATCACAAAACATAGCATTGTGATAACCTAACGTATAATATAACACTCAATATTTACTTCCAACAGATAAAGTGAGCAACACTTTATTTTCCCAAATCATTCCTCTCAGTGTTGAAGCCAAAGAGCAGCAGCATGTTACTTGGTAACAGATCCAACTTTAACAACAATTGCATTTGTACAACTCTGTGGCAGTGAGCCTGCAGTCCGAGAACACAGAGAACACAGACTGTGAATCCTGCCAAGCGCCTACTACACACACACACACACACACACACACACACACACACACACACACACACACACACACACACACACACACACACACACACACACACACACACACACACACACACACACACACACACACGCACAACAAAGCCGAATGAACCACACATAAGTACTGGTTGTTGCTACATAACGCACAATCACAGGGAAGCGATTTGTACATGTCAAAACAAAATTACAAGTTTCAAGCTAAATTTATAAATCGATACAAAGAGGTCAGCACAGCAGCTGTGTCGGCTACAATTAAAGTCTGCCAGCTCACATGGAACCATCAGGCCTTTGTGTGGATCCCTGCTCCGAAGAGGACTAAATCTATTCACACAATTCAGACACACCTTCCTAAAAACATAAGAATGTGAGTTACTAAGTCAACGATAGGAAACAATGTGAAAAAAATATTCAGTAAGGGTTTCAATAGAGGTCAATCAATCTATACCCTACATTTCTACAATTCATTTAGCAGACACTTTTTTTCAAAGCGACATACATCAGAGAGTAATTACAACACAAGCAAGGATCTAGAAAGGAGGAAACAATGTCAGTAAGAGCAAACGATCAGCTTTAAGTCTGATTGGACACACAGGTGCTGACAGGAAGTGACCAGAGGCAAAGCACAACATCAACAGCAGTTCTTGAGAGCTCTAATCAGCATAGAAACCATCTTAAAATGATCGTTATCAAACAAAACCATTGTCATCATCATCATTAAGGTTGTAAGTGTTAAATAAAAGAGCTGGGTCTTTAGCTTTTTCTTAAAGGTGCAAATGGACTCTGCAGATCAAATTGAGTTGCCCCAGAGACGAAGATTCTAGTTAGAGTCTTAGGGCGCGGTCACACTGGCTATCCGTACCGTGCCCAAGCACGCTTCAACCCTAAAGTCCAGTTAGTTTGACCAGTGTGACGCTCCGTGCCGTGCTCAGGCACAGTACACTTCCTTGTCTTTGGCACACTTCAGAGAGGTGTGCTTCAGCACGGTACACTTCATGTACGAGCACAAACACACAGGTACACAACGCTGACAGCCTTCATGATGGAGAAATCCAGAGTTTCATGGCTGTATCTGACTAACATGACTCAATATAAGACACAAAGTAGCTGTCATGTTCTCTGTGTTGTTCTCTGATGTGCTGACGTGGGCTCGACTGCACCACCCTTTTTCTCTCTCTCTCTCTCTCTCTCTCTCTCTCTCTCTCTCTCTCTCTCTCTCTCCGCCTGTTTGTAAACTGAGCATGCTTCATAATAACATAAAGCGTGCATGTGTTGTATTAAGATGTTATGTACAAGAGGTAATTGTGCTTAAGCACGGATAGTCCTGTGTAGTGTGCCGGCCAGCGTGGGATTGGCGCAGCGTGGGGCCAATCATGCTTGAGTACGGCACGGTACAGATGGCCAGTGTGACCGCACCCTTAGATATTGTGGTTGCAAACCTAAAGCAACATGATAAAAGCTCTTAAATGAGACCAAACCAAAACGTGAGAGCAAGTAACTATATTCTTTTACAAAAATTCATATCAAATCGATCAATCATTATTTGTATAGCGCCAAATCATGACAAGCGTTATCTTTACAAAAGAGCATATGGGATAATATGCAGGAAGCATTTCTCCAATATATATATAAATTATGGACAAATGTCCTGGTTTGAGTTCCTTGTGGTCATGTAGGCCTTAATGTTTGTTATATTGGACCGTGCAGAACCATCACTAGTATTTACTTTTTCCATAGAGGATCAATATAAATCTGCACTATTGGCAGTCAACATGTTGTGGGTTTAAGATTTTTTTTGTCTTCTGGCAAGTGTCTCTGGAAGAAGCAACAAGACTGTATGACTCATCAGACTTCATTTTTCTTTTCTGTTGCTCAGGTTTTGCAGGTTTGGTGCAGCTTGGTCCAAGTTACGCTTTCAGTGTGTTGCCCTGGATACAAGACGTTTCTGACACAGGAGTGTGCCACTCAGCGAGAGCTTTCCATCTTTTGGTCACAGTGTTTTATTATTGATGTCAAAGGTTTGTGTTTTTGTGAACTTTTGCCTTTTCTATTCATATAAAATTGTATTTGTAATTTGTTATATTTACATTCATAAATGTATCAAGGCTCTGCCCAGCAGGCCAGAGAATGAGGAAACCTCTAATGCAGATGGGTGGAGTGACACTTACTCACAAATAACTTTTACAAAAAGATTTTAAATATTGGGAGATGTGAGGTAGCTGCTTAAAAAATGCAATCAAGGGAGAGTTAGTCCCCTTTAAGTTTGCAGCAGGATGCTAAAACCTTGTACACACTATAATATATGTGCTCTGCTGAAAGATGTTCATCTGTTCATGATGTGGATTTCTTTGCTTGCTCATTGTGGACTTGTGTTGGGTAAAAATATGAAAAAAGAGTAAAGATAAGAACTGCTGTTTTTTATAGCTTGTCATTTTGTTGTGATTTGGCACTATGTAAATAAAAATGGATTGAGGTGTGACCAGATGAGTGGCCATAAATTCTTTGCTCTCCGTCCATCCAATCATTATCTATACTGCCTTTCCGGTTCCCAGCTGTCATTGTGCAAGAGGCAGGGTTACACCCGGGACTAGTCATCAGTCAACTACTTTGCTCTTTCAATAAAAATGAACAAGAAAAAAAACTTGTCTACCTTGAAATGGACTTACTTGCCAATAAATGTATTTTTGCAAATTAGACAGTGTACACAAGTTTGCATGAAATTTGCAATAATTAAAAAAATGTTTTTGAATTCATAAACTAAAGAATCAAGCTTTGGAGATCTTTGTTGGGAATAGAGAGGGTAAATAAAATGTATAATAATTTGTGTGTTTGCCCACAAACGTCATACCACCCCTGCATAAGTCAGCTCCCCAGGTGGGCCACCCCAGTTCAGAAAGTCTGGACACACCCCTGTCCCTGAATGAAATATTTAGCATATTGCCAGATCATTGCGGTTGCACAGCCGTAGTTATTTAAATTGCAAACAGGTACGATGCAGCAAGGTGCAGAAATGTTTTTTACATGAGCCTTTCTTTTATATCGATTGTGCATTTTATCAGGTTATTTCACTTTTGTGTTTGAGAAAAACATTATGGTACTATGTTTGAACTGAGTAGGCCTAATTGTACATCGGATTTGATTGGTATACACAGCAGTCTGATATATTTTGTGAATAGCACTGTAGGCACAGATTGACATATTTATCGTGCCTGCATTGTTTTCCCTAACCCTGATCATCTGTACATTGGTACTGCATCACTTTTTCTGGTATTTTGTCCAACAGCAGAAAGATGAATGAAACATAGAGAACAAGCGGGTACATAAACCATAAAAGGAAAGTAAAAAGAAACCTCCTCATGACACTTGGCTCTTGCTAGTGTGAAAGTCACCTACACCCTTAGCAACACATCGAGTCTCACCCACGTCTTTCTTCTATAATCTGTGCCAGGCTCCTATGTAGGCGCTCACCTTAAATAGCTCAAGATGGAGTTACATCAGATTCTCTGTCGAGATGTATCAGAAAAATGCTGTAAACTCTGTTGATTTGTTGTTGTAACAAACCACATTCTGTTGTAGAAGGGCTGAAACTAAAATGCTCACATCTTCTTTTGGATCAAAATGATAACACAACCATTAGAAGAGTCATAGCCAGTTTAAGGATCATCCTTTTTCAAAAGAACGAACGGCTCCACATCTTCAGCTATCAACGGTGCAGTAAATTTTATTTATTTTTTTTGCATTTTGACAAAAGCCGACTAGACGGAAAAGTTAAAGCTCCACTAATTCATTTTATTTTTATCATGTAATAATAAGAAAAACAAGTGTTGTGAAAACTGTATCTCAGAGGGACCAAAGAGAACTATGCCTGGACTCTGCCGCTCCCCTCTTCTCTACAGAGCATTTAGGCTTCAGCTCATTTTAAAAGTCTTCAACTTTACTCAACAATCTTATCAGCATTGTTTCCAGTAGCAGCACACAGCTGCTGTCTGCAGTTAATAAACCTACAAATAATGAACCTACTGTGTGCTACACGGAATAAGACAAAACAGAAAGCAAACACAGTTAGAAACAGCCAAGCACACTTTTTAGAAAGCTAAAGCGCCATTACCCTTTATATAGACCAAAAAACAGAGCTTAAAGAAAGGTGAATATGGTAAGGAACAGTGTAAAAAAAATCTTGATTTCAGCATTTGTGACAAAATGTCAAAGCTTTTTTATGTCAGCCCTAAATATGTAAAAAAAAAAAGAGTCATAGCCAGTTAACTGTTAGACCCCGGTCAAATGCTTCAAGATATCCCTTCATTTGTTTTTGCTTTATAATTGCTTGTTTAACTTATTTGAATCTTAAAATGGAACAAATTTTTTAAACGTTTATCTTTGGGCTTTTTATGCCTTTGCTTTGACATAGAACAGTGGATAGAGTTAGAAATAGGGGAGAGAGAGAGAGTGGACTATGGTGTCTTTACATGGGGCGTGTGCACTAACCACTAGGGCACCAGCGCCCACAATATGGGTCATATTTTTGTCATTGACTACTTTATTTAATACTAGTTTAAAACAAATATACCCCTCATCTCAGTGCTCTTTTAGATGCTCCGCCCCCTTAGAGTCCCCGTTAAACAGAACTTCAAGAGTATCTAACTGCTGTGTCGTGATGTATTTCCAACTGAAACGGGACATAACATTGGGATTCATTTGATTGGATCGTTAGCTCTGGTCAAAAACATAGTAAACGCCCCCGTGTGAAGGATGAGTCATCAGACATTTGAAACATTTGACTGGAAGAAAAAATATGTTTTTTTTTTATTTAAATTTAAATGAGTAAATTTGGCAGATAAATGAACATTTAACACAAGAACACTGGCTTAAAACCAGGAAAATGTAGTGTTCATTGCGTGGGAACTTCATCAATGTGCATTGACTGGAAATGACTTTGACAGCAGAGTATTAAGAAGCAAGAGTAGCTGGCAGAGGCTGAGGTTGGAATGCAGTTTATATGCATTACATGTTGCTAATGTGCTTGAATCTTGACTGTGTGTTTCAGAAGAGCCTTTATGTTTTTAGCCTGTTTACAGAGCGAGGGCCGTGAACCAACGCTGAATTTCATTTCATACACAAAGAAACAGTTTGTGAGGAGACATACAATAACACAATGACACAATTTTAATGTTGATCTATGTTGTCAGAATCTATCTCACCTTGCTTTACCACAAATATCAGAAAGTAAGATATGCCTGTATGTAGTGATCTAAGGTTTAAATGAAGCTATAGCAAAGGTTTGTAAGTCAGGAAGACTATATATTTGCCTTGTTGGGTCCATCTGTCATTCATCCCTCTTACTGTCATTCTCAAGCTGTCATTGGGTAATCAGCTGTCTTGTCAGCAATACTCATCTATTGCTTGGCGTTCCTCCCTCATTGTCAGCCTATCGTGCTTCTGCTCCCCTTTCAAATATGATTCTTTCTCTGCCTCCTTCATGCCAATGTTTTGTACGCCCCTCCACCTCCCCATCACCGCCCGTCTTCACAGAATCGTCATCCAACAATTCTTCACCCATCCGGCCTCAACAAGTCGTTAACTTCACCACCACAAGAGTCTGGACTCCATGGGGGGGATTTATTCTGTTGACGCTCAGAATTTACATTCTTCAAACATATCAACCGCCCCCATAGAGTCCAAGCATCAAAGTCTTACTGACAAGTCACATTTCCATGTTATCCATTCTAATAAATAATTGTCTTAATTCACTTGTCTCTCCTGAGAGAAACGCATTACATTACATGCACACTCACCTCTTTGTCCCTCTCTATCTCCAGTCCGGCCTCCAGCAGGTTGGCCTCAAATTCCTGTCTGATCAGACGCATCTCATGGTCAGCTGGCTCTGTCGGCTCATTCAATCCTTCATCTCCGAGCTCCATGCACACCTCGCCAACATTTGCAGCCTCCCCTGCCGGTATGCCGCCTCCTCTTTCTGCTGCTGCGTCCGGGTCAACCGCAGGGGGAAAGTTGCCATTGGAAACGATGGATAACCTGTCCAGTGAAATCGAGGTGCCGGGAGGGGAGCGTACAGAGCTGTGTCTTCGCGGATGGAAGACCAGAACGTAGTCAACTTTCCGTCGGCCATCGGAAAAGCAAAGGCCTTCCTTGCTGCCCTCTTGGCTTATGGTTGAATCCCTGACCTGTAGGGAGCACAGACATTGGTGATGACATTTTAAATAAATAACCGTTGAACTGAGAAACATAAAAACCACTCATCTACATCATCCACTCATTAAATTAAAAAAACACAGTAAGTAAGGTATCACTAACAGTTTACCAAATCCAAACTGTTTAAGGGCAGCATACACACATCTCTAAAGCAGCAGGGGACTTATGTAATAACCGTTTGAATGAACTTAAACATCTACTGCACTGTCAGCACACGCAAACAGAAGTGGCTTTTGGCAGGTTCTCAAAAACACTGAAGTGAGAACCTTCAGCAGCAGAGTGGGCAGTCAGCTCACCTTTGGCAGATTCAGTCTTTATTTAGACAGAGGGAAAGTAGAGAGGGAGACTAAACATGGAGGGCACAGGAGGGAAAGCTCTATAGGCTGTGGGCATGGTGGGAATTTTTTTTTCAACTTCCTGTGAGCAGGTTTCTTCATATCAGCATTTGATTCTGTTCTATTGCCTAGTATTCAATATGTCTTTACTCTATTCACAAAATGGGAGTTATTTATACCGAATGTACTTGTTTTAAGTACTCACATTGTATATGTTTACGTTGGCACTAATCCTGGTTTTGACCAGATTTTCAAAGTATACAGGCCAAGTATAATTTAACAAAGGGTAAGGTCTTTTACCTGCTCTTTTGCAAAGTGTCTTGAGATAACATTTGTTATTAAATTGGCCCCATACAAACAATTGGTTGATTGATTGATTGATTGATTGATTGATATATGATGTGTGTATGTCAATAACCTTGTCCCAGAAACCTGAATAACCCATTTTCCTAGTTTTAAGCAACAGGAACTTCAACGTACCGACTGACAGGCCACCATGTAGAGGGTCTGTCCCTGTTTCTTGGTTGACAGAAAGTAAATTTGAGACGGCATTTCCAATATGGCAACCGCCATCTTTCGGCTTCAAAACAGCTCCTCAGAAACCAATGGGTGACATCACTGAGACTACGTCCATGTTTTATACAGGAAATGGTTTTGAAACTGGATATAAAACCTGGAATACGTTGATAAAACAATAACACTGTGGCAAGTAAACACCTATCCACGTTTCGGATCATTCTTTAAGGGAGTTAAAACATCAAAACCAGAAAACTAAAGAGCACGTAACACGCTCAATAACTAAAGCCAAACGGTGTCTGTGTTAGAGCAGCATTATTGACCAGTCGTCTGGGACTTCACTTGAATAGGCTTACATCAAAAAGATGCATTCATCATAGAATAAACTATGTGAGCTACGCTAGCTAGCTTTTTGTCCTTATTTTATTGTAGGCTTAAGCAAAAGTTTAAGTGTTGTGGTCTGCTGTCATGAGTGTTTATATTACTTTGCTTCTCCCATTTTGGCACAAAATATCCATTAAACAGGCAAACAATAATATGACACTTTTATGTTGGAAAGCTTGAGTGAGGCTAGCTAGGCTGGGCTTGATAGCTATTATTACTTATGCTACCATTTAATTGACATAATAAGTTAGGCAGCACAAACTAGATAAAGTTAACTGATAAATAAACAGTAAAGATTTTTGCATCTAGTTTCACACAAAGCAGGCACTGCTAGCTTAATGTTTCACTAAATTTGTCTAAAATACAATAACTGGTGAAGCAGTGGATTTAGCCTTACTTTAGAAATACTGGTATTTTTTAAATAATGTGAATTTTCTGTTGACACTGTCACTTAACGTTATTTTGTCATTTAAATATCACCAAGCTACTTTAGCTAACCTAGCCAGCAAAGATGTTGCTGTATTCTTACAGCATGGCATGTAGGCTACGTCATGGACCTCAAGCAACTCTAAACTCTTTAAACTTACATCACCCAAAACCACCATTAAACTGTTGGAGAAGGACTCTGTTGGCCTACTTTGTTTCTGTTAAACATTGTTTGTAATTGTAATTGTACCATTAACAACTAGCCACAGTTAGTCGAACATTAACTTAACTCTGCTCGATCTCACAAAGAATGCAAACTTAATCTGTTCAACTGTTATTTCTTCATCTATTTTTTAATTAATGATTTCTTCAGGAGCTTTACAAAATGTTAAGACACTCACTTACTGGTCCCGTTCTCAAAAGATGTGAAGTTAAGGCTCTAAATCTTTTTTTGAAATATGTACTTAATGAAATATAAGCTTAAATAGGCTATTTATTTATTTTAAACTCTTGACATCCACAGCCGCCCTGCACAGGTGTTTTCACTTCATTAGACTGATTGGACCTTTTCTTTTCACCTTGTGGTACTTTGTGTTTGACTGATGTTTCCCTAGCAGCTGTTGGCTGGAACAATTTCAGCCTTTATTACATTTTCTTCATGGACAGAGGCCAAAGTCCTGTAATATTTGCTACACTGTGCACTTTATTTAAGCAATTTTCTGCCTTTTCATCCGAATGTATAAATTCTCAGCAGGACGATCATGCCCTGAAATGCCCTCAAAATGTCAAACAAAGTGTTGACAATAGACTAGAGACCAATTTATGTCACATTGAAAACTTCAATGAAAAGCCCTTGAGATTTTGAGAGGGATTGGGGATTTTTTATTCTTTGTACCAACAATCTGTTGAACTGTAAGTGGCACCTGGGAACGTATAGCTAGAAGTCTTACATCAAGTATAATAGTAGGCCTAGAGTATTATATTTCTTTAAGTTTTCCCCCACTGAGACATACATCCACAGGACACTGGATGATACTCTAAAACTCCTCAAACTTCACCTCAGGGGTTTTTTTTTTCTTCAATGATTTTTGCAAAGAAATTACTGGGGAGAGTCTCATTTGGTTTATCCTCTTCATCTTCACAGAACTTCACTTTGCAAACACCATTATAAAGCTGACTTCCTGTTTCTAATGATAACAAAAGTACTCACAATTATTATATTAATGTGTAGGCTAATGTGGTTAAGAGAGAAGGGGTACACAGTGTATCTCATGCTTGTCCTTTGATGCCCTGGTCTTCAGTCACTAATATGAGGGATGAATCCAGAGATTGCGGTTCACATCATCGCGGAGTTTCCAACAATGTCGTAAAATGTAAATGACAACGAAAACTATTGTTATGCGTAGTAAATACAACGTAACATACTAATAATCTAAGCTCGACATAAAAACGAGAGAAGCAACATAGTGGCGTCTGATGGAAACGTTACAGGCTACTTACTGGGATCTTGTCGTCACTCGGAGGGATCTGCATGCTGTTGCGCTTTACAGTGAAAAGGAGAAGTAGAGGAAGAGAGAGAGTGAAAGTTTGAAGGTAGAAACAGCCCGATTCACATTCACCTCCTTCACCCCCATCATCAAAACACTATACGCCCGAGGTAAACCCTGGTAGTCCAAAGTCCAGGAGGAGCGACGGCTCGTCCGCACCAGGTTTCATAGTTTAGATGAAGAGAGATCTGTAAAATTGAAGAGGCTGCGCAGAGAGACTGAGCAGCCTGATCACATGCTGGTGATACCCATCTATCTAACTGTGAGATCTGGAGGCTGCCTGCGCACCGCCGGCGCTTTTGGCACAGAGTGTGCCACACTGTAAAAAAAAAAAAAAAAAAAAAAAAAAAATCAAATAAAAAAAGAAATCGTCCATCCTCAATCTGTTATTTGGTTTGATGTGGAGTCTAAAAATAACCCCCTTGTGGTTAAAGAAATCCACCAATTTCTGCCAGATTGGTGAAACTTCAAATGATTTAGCCTACTTTGTGCTTCTGACTGTTGTTGGAAGTTTTGCCTTTTTTGCAAGTGATTCTCAGATGAAAGAATAAACCCTTTCTCCAGAAGTGGATATGCAATTAAATATGAAAGTATTTCACCTCTCCTGGGAGTTTCCTTTTTATTTGTTTTGTATCAAAATTTGAGTCTCTCTTTTTTTAATGGCAGCTTCAAGTGAATATCTTTTACAGTGCAGAAAGAGCAAGCAGCCTTGGTTACTAAGAAATCTCTCTGATGTAATTTGGAGAGAGACCTGTGTTTTCCTATAACTACACCATGATAACAGGAGTAGCTTTGTATAAATTCTAGGCATAGCTTTGGTCCCAGGCGGATATGCACTATAAGAATCTTTGTTTTAATGTTACACACGTCTTTTTAAACGCCCAAGGCTAACCACCAGTGTCACCATTAACCTATTTCTAATACCAGCCTCACCTGAAGTCTTTTCCCTGAACTAACATCAACCTTGAAGAAATGTGTTCCTCCTTTTACACAGAGTCAGATTGAGGTCAGGAAAATTCATCAAATACCAAAAAAATGTAGTTTTAAATTGCTACAAGAAGAAACATCTTTAAAAACAAACTTTGGAGAACAACTTCCTCCATCACCAAGTGAAAAAAAAAACAGCTCTCTTCATTATCAGAGATTGTAATAGCTAAAGTCATTTTAATGAGACTTTTTTTATGCTCACTCATAAAATGATGCAATGCTATGAAATAAGTTTCCCATGCAGGAAATATTACATTATTTGCTGATTTTTAAAGAGTTGCTCCTACTGTGTCTGAGCAGGCGCCCTGAGTGTAGAAGTTTTATCCTCCAGCTGATTCCCAAAAGAAGAGGAACGTCCATTAACGTGTTGATTTATACTCACACACACGCTCTATCGGTTTCTTTAATCACCTGTAGTAAACTTTCACATTCCTCCGCAGAGGGTTCTTCTTTAAAAGGTGTAGGCTCCAGGAGGCTGTAGGACATGGGGTCCAGTCCCATCCCGGACACATCCCTGGTCAGATGGAAGAGGGCGTCGCTGTGGATGGAGGAGGACTCGCTGAGGGCTGTAGCCACCCGCATGAAGCTTGCACCATTGGTCCATGATTCTGGAAGACATTCATTTTGGAAATTAAGTGAAATGCAAACTTTCACGAACCATCTTTTGTCACCATCTCAGCTGTCATATTCCCAAATCTTTGTTCTAAGATTTTGAATGTATGAAGGAATTAGTTGATATATATTGGCTGCATAAACTCAATATTTTTGACATTGAGCTGGTGAAAAGGTAGCATATACATCCAGAGGCGATGGGTTGGTTCACCCTGGGTAAACATTTCCCATCAAGGACCAAAAACAAAACCGACACACGGTGATAGTAGAGCTCCTTGGAAGATTCAGCTGTATTGATCCAGGTGTCTTTTCACCTCTGTTGCAGCTCTTTCCTTTCTATCAGGCAAAGTCAACACACTTATCAAGCTTGCTTCACATTCAGGTTTTCAACATTTTCATAAAATGTACATACAAATATATGGATTGTCCACCATTCAGTGACAGAGGCAACAGCATGACAACAAACCTTTTGTTTTCACACATTTTGGTCGGCTGTCGGTTAATTTAAATTTGCAGAGATTTAAGTCAACTTCAGGCTCTGGGAGAAAAAGTCATCAGAAGAAACTTGTCTCTGAGATAAAAGTAAATGTCTCTGCCCCACAGTACCTGCTTCTTTTAACTTCAAAATGTCAAACTATTGATTTGAAAACACTAGTTGTCACTTTTAAAGCTTGTAGAGGGTCAGCACCAGATTAAATCGCTGACCTCCTGACCCCTTAAGAGCCCCAATGTAACCTGAGATCCTCCATTATGTCATTTCTTACTAATCCTCGATCTAACCTAAAATCTAAAGGTGACCAAGCCTTTTGCTGTACGAGCCCCGAAGTTGTGGAATGACCTGCAGGAGGAGATCAGGGAAGCTAACACACTGTCTGCTTGTAAGTCACTTTTAAAAACTCACTATTTTAGACTTGCTTTTTATTGATTTTATGGTTTTATTGTTTTATTATTATGTGTTATGTTCTTTTTATTAACTGTTGTTCATTGTGTTTTAATAGTATGTGAAGTATAGAAACAACCCCCATTAGCTTAGCTCAAAGACTAGAGAACAAGCAGCATCCTCAAACGATGAAACATGAAGCCAATGTGGAAGTGCAAAAGACTGCAGTTCCTCAAGTGTCCACTTGAGGCTGGCTACAAAAACCCTTTGAGTCCCATTGTCACCCATGTTAGAATGCCATTCTAAGGCCGTGTTCACACTTGACTTCTTTTTTCAACTGCCAGCGCCTTTTTTACATACAAGCCTATGGAAAAATGAAAAAGGATGACGCCTTTTCAAAAAGTGCTGCGCCCGACACCTTTTTCAGTTGAATTATTTCAACTTTTCAGAAAAGCGCTGGGTGACGTCAAGCGCTTTTCTGACAGCTGACCAATCAGGATGAGTAGTAACCTACGTCCCTAGTTACCTGTGCCCAACAACGGCAAACTTCCGCCAGATATGTGTGCATTGCGTGTCCGCTCAGGTCTGTCACGGGTCCGTGCATCCTCATCCGTCAACACCCAGCGGCTGCGTTCTCAGTCTGCAGCATGGAGAGCACAGCCGGACAGCTGGAGTACAGAGACAAAGGAGTTTCCGTGGTAATTTAACAGATTCACTCGCGACAGCCCGAGATAATATGATGTTCGTGGTATAAAACTCAATTAAAACCTTATAAACACATAAACAAACACACAAACGGTGGTTTTTCTGAAAATAAACCGGATGTTTTAATGTTGTATCAGTGTCTGACTTCCCGTCCCGCTTGTTCTTTTTTGTGCTAAATTGATGCGTTGTGTTCCGGCGCGGTTGCACCGCAGACTAGATCCTGTTGTTAAGGTTACAGAACACTCGCGCATAAGCGCTCAAAAGGCGCTGAAAGCAGCGCTTTTTTCTGAAAAAAGAAGTCAAGTGTGAACACGGCCTTACAGCAGAAATAAACATGTTCACTGCCTGGTTCAAAAAACAGTTTTGGTCTGAATGGTTCATTTCTTTTCTGTACAAACTGTAATGGGTGAAATCAAACGGCTTTTATGACTCTTTGCAAAAGTAACCACAACGCCTACAACACCAATGCGTTTTTTATCTCCCATCCCATCAAATTTACCTTTTCACAGTAGGTACTAATGAGTACCTGTATAAACCTTGAACCCTATTAGCATGTTGTGTATGTATATTTTAGTTCTGTGCAAATTGAATAACCAAGAAGAAGCGTATCAATTGGTGAGTTTGAGAGATTTGTCATTGATTAGTTTACCCTCTGAGAGACACGCCTTCTCTTTCCTCTTGTTTCTAAATGTATGCTATAGGCTAAGCTAACTTCCTGTCATCTAACACGGGGCAAGGAAGTGAAAAGGAGTGATCCTCTGATCTTCAAATACTCTGACAGATTTTTGCAAAACCCGCCATTAGTATTTACAATACGACACGATTCACTTTATTGTCTCCTTGGGGAAAGTTTTTCTTGGATTCCAAGTGCTGCTCACATTTAGCTGCAGTCCTGTATTTTTAGCTCCAATGGAACATTTGTGCACGCGAAACTCCAGGTAGCATGAACATTTGATGTTGAAGGGTTCTTATTAATCATAGGACCTATTTTTGGTGGAGTCTGGCCATTTCTTGTTTTTTTCAGTATCAACATTTTCACACTTCACTTGTTGTTATTGTAGCCGCTGAAATGCAAATTTGGCCCGGTGAAGCTTTGTTTCACACTGCGCAAATTGATTTGTGTGTCAGTCAATCAGAATCCCCGTCTCCAGGCACTTTACAAAGGAAAAGCCTACATGGAGCCAACTTGTCGACAATCGGTCTGAAAGCACAAAGAGCAACACAATAAAATGAAAGGAGACAAGAAGCTCAAGACGTAACACGTTGTAAACGGTGTCAGAGCTTTTCAGTACACAACTAAGGGAATAAAAAAAGACACCAGCAGATTACTTTTTGCTCTGCCAGTATTTTTTGGGTTGTTTTTTTTGTTTTTTTTAAGTGTATAAATGCAATTATGACCAAAAAAAACATTTAAATCTGACAGCAGTGTTGTCAGGATTGACTTTTTTACTATGTGTGTGTATGGTTATTTTAGGGATACAGACAGCTGTAGTCATAGTAACGCAGAGGCCACGTGCTGTGCTCTCGTTTCAGCACCGTGGACAGCTCTCTCTCTCTCTCTCTCTCTCTAGCTTTATTTCATTCTACCTCTCCCTCTTTCATCCACACACAGTTGTACTTCAAACACACTCAAACATACCGCAGGACCATGAGATCTGTCAGCCAGGTCAAGAGGATGGATATGTTTCTGTAATTTATCCGTTAAAGCATTTTTGTTTGACCTACAAGCAGAGGGATTTTTATGGCAACAGTTGTGTTTCTGTTCCTTCCAGCTCACTTGACAGCAGCGCCGTAGCCTGAAGGTTAGAGAGGCAGGCCTGGAACTGGAAGGTCGCCAGTTTAAATCTGGTAGGAGGGGAAATGAATGAGAAAATCCCTCTTGTACAAACATAAAGCGGGGCACCACAGGAAGCCAACATGATGCTCGGTGGAATGTTTTCTGGATTTTGAAGGATTTGAACATACAGCATAAAAATGATTTACCAAAATGCCTTTTTATTTTCTGTGTAACTGCCATCATGTAATCTAAAGAAGAAGGAGAGCAGCTCCATGTCTGTGCATCCACAGGCACTCTACAAGTAGTAGCTGTCCAAATGCTTAAGTGAAGGTTTACTGTGGTAAAGTGTAAGAATCTTTTTGTTGTCCTCCTCGTCTGCTTGGAGATAAATTATCTTCAATTTGATGTCAACTTTGTTTTACTTATTTTTTTGTGCAGAACATCAAAAAAAGCTCTCCTTGTTTTCTCTACACTTTAACTTATATCAGACAGAGCCTTTAGAAATGTCCACTATGCTCTGTTTATCAGACCAAGTCTTTAACATTAACACTCTCTGTTTATTCAGTTATTTCTAATTGCACAGACAAAGGGCATCTGTAAGAGAACAGTTAATGGACAGCAGCATAAAGACAGATGCTTTTAGCACATGTTGTCACTGGTTAAATAGAAAACCAGGATGCGGCTGAATGTCCCGTCGCAACTGCTTTTATGTTATTAGCATCTTGATTAAACTAAAATACGTTTTCTATGCCAGTGTTTGGTAAATTCTTACTTTTTATTGATTTATGTAGGAATTGTTATCAGTTTAAGAAGAAGTTATTTAGGGGCACTGGTATAGCAGACACATCATAGACAGAGTCCACAGTCCTCCCCTCAGCTGCAGGTCTGTACCCCTCTCTCCTCCCATATATCCTTTCTCCCTTAAGCTGTTCTATGAGAAAAAGCAAAAAGGCCCTTAAAACAACATTTCCTAAAAAAAATCTATGTAACAGTTTTCATTCAAAGGTTTGGTGACTAAGAAGATGGCACCCATTTTTTTTGGAAATGAGCTTGTACCTAGAATACAACCAGCTGCGAATTGGATTGTAATAATATCACAGGTATTGTACTAATTCATCCCTGTGCAGTCTTCACTCAAATTTGGGTTTTTGATTGGTTCTGAACTCAATTGAACCACCTCTTCTCTGCCAATTACATCAGTGTGCATTTCTCTGGGTACCTAACTTTGCAAGCCTCGCATCATCAAGGTGAACGGCAATGTAGTCAGACAAGAACAACGTTTAGTGCCAGATTATTAGCGACATATTTTTTCTTGTAACATCAAAAAATGTGCCCTGACAATATTGAAAACACTGAGACGATGCACCGATCACAAGCATTAATGAAGCTAAGGGAATTTCATCCTGATGTACGTCCATGCCTTTTCTGTTTTGAATTCACAAATGTCTGGAGAGAAAACAATAACAATTGGATCAACAGAGAATTAGAATGATTATCTTAACAGCATTTATGAAACTTCTGCTCGAGGAAGAAGAAATATCCAAAAAGTTAGTTACACCTTAGGGCAGTGATTCAAAAAGTGGGGCGCAGGACCCAAAGGGGGGGCCTGAAGTTATAAATGCTCTGTTTCTGTTCTGTTCAGCCACAATTCAAGAGGGGGGGGGGGGGGGGGGGGGGCACAAAACATTTCGGGAACCACTGCCTTAGAGACACACCCACAATGTTTAAAGTGAGTATCATGTAAACAAAACATTTATGAAGGGCAACCGTGCTCACCTGAGGCAGAGCACGGGGTACCCTGCTGGTCATTCAGATCAGTGGTTCTCAACTCGTCTAGCCTCAGGACCCACCCCCTTCCTCTGCGAAACATTTTGACCCAAATTTCTGATATTTTTCAGATTTATTTACAGAAAGATTGTGCAGTTTGGATCTCAGTCTGTAAAAAAAAAAAACATGTGACAGAAGACTTTTTAATGCAAGTTTTTTTCCAGGCACAAATTCTCGACCCACTGAAAATGGCGCCACGACCCACTTCTGGGCCCCAACCCACCAGTTGAGAACCACTGATTTAGATGAAGCTCATTTGTTTGTTTATATAAAATCTGTACCTAGTATAACACATTTGAATGTCACAAACACCCTTTGCAGTGGTTTGTTTGCTGTGCTGTGGAAGCCTGAAGTGCACATCAACTAATAATTGACTTCTGGGAGATTTTCTGTCTAGTAGTCAAACTTCTGTCATTAAAAATATCTGCATATTCATAGATTCTGTGTTTTATTTTATGATGAGGCAGATGATGAGGAGAGGATGACATTAGAAGAATTTTTAATGAGGTCATTGAAGTTTTTTTGGGGGGGGAGATTTAAGCTGAGAATTTTTATTTCTTCCAACATGTCTGGAGGGGGTCTTTAATTTTACTGCACTGATGTGCTATAAACAAACTAAGTAGGAGTCTGTCGTGGATGTCAGAGGAAGGAAGTGCCTGCAACAGCTGGATGATCATTATCAGCCATCAATCAAACATCTCCCATTAAAGGTACGTTATTATAATGACTTTGGAACAAAAAAAAAGCCGCTGATAGTAAATCCTGACGCCCCAGAGCTGCTCGATAACTCCCCTGACTCCGTCAATATCGCCTCCCTGCATCATTTTGAAGATTTTCCCCCTGCAGCAGCAAAATAAGAAGTTCACCCACTACAAGTTCCTTCCTCTGAAGTCAGCGCTCAGAGCTCCGAGCGGTTTCCTAACAGCAGGGGATTTTTCATTTTAGGCTTTTGCCTTTCAGGGTTTATGAGTATGTTAGCTTAGCACTATCCTGCAGTTTCACTAAAACCAAAAAGGATGATTTGAATTCAGCTCATACGGCGTCCTCACCTCACTTACAGGGAAGCAGAGCAGCAAACAGACATGTAAACTAACCCGGATTACTGTCCTGCCACATGTCTGAGATAAACTTGTGTTTAAAAAAAATGATTCTCCGGCACAAATGTGTTCAAATAGTTCCTTCACAAAACAACTTCAGAATCAGGGGGACTGCGTTGGGACAGAAGGCTGTGAGTGTTTTAAACTATAACAGCCTCACATGCAACCGTACACCCCCCCCCCCCCCCCCCCGCCTGCCGTAAAGCTTGTTGACGGCGGCCCCCCACACGGCCTGCTGACACACACATACGCAAACACACACACACAAACACTGGGGGGAAAGGGAAGGGACAATAGGCTGCTTACTCTACGGTGGTCCGGTCTAGTGTGTCCCTTTTTGTTGGGTGAGGATACAGGGTGGACAGGTAGGACAGGCCACACAAAGGAGGGATCCTGCTGGGTTTCCTATGGGTCACTGTGGCACTCACCTGCACAGGTGGCGGAGGGGGATCTGCGGAGAGCCATTTCACTTCAAATAAGAGCAGATACACAAAGGCCTGGTTTTCCCTTTGAGCTCCCTGTAAGTCAGTCAGTTGGCCATGCCGCCTTGCTGTCAGCAGCAGGTGAGGGAGAGACAACAGCAACACTCTGACTGCCTAGTACAATCCTCAGCTCAGTGGAGGCTTAGCTCTGCCAGGATTAAACTCTCCTCCAAATGGCTGCCTGGATATAGTGGAAACTCCACAACTCAGCTTATAGTGTACACTTGCCTAATGCACCACACACCGGGGCTTGTGGGTAACAGAGCGGCCGGCTGATTGGGTGTTTCTCTAAGGTATTACAGCCTCACAGAGACAAGCAGAGATTATTGGGCTCTCTAATGTGCATTAATTACTGCGCCTTCTGTTGGGGGTTTATCTGCGGACCTGGTGTCTTAAGGGGTCCACTTCATGGAGCTTAGGAGCAGAGCAGAGACATCCTGGTGCAAATTAAAGTTATACAATGAGGAGTTTCACACACGGAAAGGGAGCTAATGAGGGTAAACATGAGGCACACGAGGCACATGTGACATACGGGGGCCACTGAAAACAAAGTCAGAATATTACCAGATAAAATCCAAACAGAGACTCAGAGGATTAAAGAAATAGTAATCCCAGTCTTTATCTCATGCAGGATGACATAACTGATGTGACTGATTGTTTTGTTCAGATCAAATAGTTTTATCATCTCTGGTGCTGTGGTTGGTTCTTTTTGCTCCAGATGTAAGTAATACTAATGCCCTCTAATGCATTGGGAAGTTGTAAACCTTAACAGATTAAACATTTTTCACAAAGGTCGCAAGCGTTCAATATTTTGTACATTTAGTCAGTAGCAATGCATATATCGAAACCAGTTTGATTATCACAACATAAACCTGCAAATATAAAATTTTCTTAAACCCAATAATAATGATAATAATGACAATCTTTATTTATAGAGCACTCAAAAGCAGCAGGTCATAGAATAATAAACAAGGCATGATTAAGAAATAACAATCACTTTAAGATATAAACTCCCTTTTAAAAGAACTGTAAAATACAGATAATTATTTTAAAGGAATTTTAAAACATGAAATTAGTAACAATTTAAAATCAACAAAAAGCAATAACCCTCCCTTTCCCCATGGGTCTTTCTCTAAAATGTATAATGTGAGAGACATATTCACAGTGAGTCAGGACAAAATAAAAGAGAGAATGGATACGTAGTTCAAAAGAGGAAATAAATAATAATAATAATAAATAAATAAAATCAACAGTGGTAAGATATGAACAATCTAATCACATCATAGATCTAGAAGCATGCAGAGCAAGCGGCAACCTCCGGTGCTGAAAAGTGAAGCAGATGCAGAAGTGCAAAAAACTGCAGTTCCTCGAGTGTCCACTAGAGGCTGGCTGCAGAAGTATCAGAATTCACATACACACCCCATTCAAAAAAGCTGTTTTTTTTTACGGCAGAAATAAACATGTTTACAGCCTGGTTCAAAAAATGACATTGGTCTGGTTAGCTCATGTCTTTATTGGCACACACTGTACCGAGGGTTCATTTTTTGTTAAGTCATCCGTTTTGATTTTATGAAGGTTAAGCGTTAGCTGACCTGATTGACAGGTGGGCGTGGTTTATCAGTTTGTCAAGAGGCTAAAAAGCCGCCTCAGCTTCAGCTCTTAGCCTGTCTAAAGTTAGGTTTAGACAGCATTTCCAGCAACAGCCAACCATGGGACCCCAAAGTAACAGATGGGTGACGCCACTTAGGCTTCGTCCATTAATAATTACAGTCTATGATTGAGAGCCTCCAATGTTTTTTGACACCTGCCCTGCCTGGTTCATAGCAGCTCCATTGTTAAAATCTCTATTGAGGAGTTAACCTGCTGATGAATAGAGAGAGTGTGCTTCCATCTCCCTGCCAACACCTTTCAAGCAGTAGTACATTCTGATAACCACAGCAGTCTTTGAGATTCTGCCCGGACTCATCATTCAGAAGCATGAATTCAGAAAAACAAATTATTACCATACCAAGTGTTTCGGATGAATAAGTTGCACCTAGAAACTTCTAACTGGATATTCCCACAAATGATGTGTAAATGTTCTCACTTGGCTTAAGTCACAAAGGAAGCACTGCTACGTCTTCATCATGGTTGACAGGTTGCCTTGGTTACAAGTTTCCACACTACTACTATTATTCGTACTCTTGCAACCGGTTCATTCTCCACCTGCTGGCTGCATGGTGAAATGTGCTTTGGCTTCATTTTTGAAATCCACTCCACTTTTTATACACGTCTGTGGTCAGTAAACATTTTTCCTCATAATAAAGCTCAGCTGGGTCACAACTCCCTCTGTGGTCATTGGCTTGGAAGCTAATAGCTACACTGCCAAAACTAAAATCATACCAAGTTTATTTGTTTAAACTTCTATTCAAAATATCTCATTGCAATCAAAGCCACATTCAGCTGACAAGTCCAGATAAACATCTTAATTTAAGATATTAAAAGCAAAAAAAGATAATCCTGCCATGCTTAAAAATAGATACCAGTGCAGCAATCAATTTCCCATTTCAAGAAACTTAACTGGTACTATTATCTTATTTTCTTGCTTCTTGAAATGAGATTTTGATCTGTATTAGACATTTACAAAATACTCTGACTGAAACCAGGGTTGTCTCTACATCTTATAAATTGCGTTTTAAGACTCAAGTCTCAGAGTGACTCAGGACTCAGAGAGTCTCAGCCTGACTCAGGACTCAAGTCCTGAGTCAGGCTGAAACAAAGAGTCAAGACACTCTGTACCGTTTTTTTTGTACGAGGCTGTAAACATGTTTATTTATGCTGGAAAAATGGCTTTAAGATTTAAGATTATTATCTTGAGGTTAAAGTCTGCAATGAATAAATGTTTGAGTCGCTCCATCTGACAGGTAATTCAGTATTTCTCGAAAGATTCCTGATTTCCCTTAAGGGAGTTAATGAATAAAATAAATGATCATTGGAGCTGCAGCTACTTCCTCCCGGTCTTAGTGCTTGGCCAACCTCCTCTGTGACTAATTGTTCTACCTGCTGGTAACTGATGCTAAATACAGATAGAGTGTGAGAGGCAGCCTCAGGTTGCACACACACACACACACACACACACACACACACACGCACACACACACACACACACACACACACACACGCACATGTATTCTGTCAATAAGGATATCTGATGTGGCACACTGACCGGCAGCGCCCACGCCCACACACACACACACACACACACACACACACACACACCTCCACGTCCAGTCTCCAGTTACAGCAGGTACAGATCCGCACACTGTGTTAAATATTAAAGGCTGTAATATTAACGGCTAGGTGTTGTGATCGAGGGAACTGCTCTGAGGTCAAGTTCGACATGGAGGCTGCTTTGCTTGACCATGGAGCTTTCCAAGCTAGCACTTCTCAAATGTTGTCTTGCAGGAGTCACACAAGTTCAGTGTGAACTCAGACGAGGACACAAGTTTTCAGAGTGTGAGTAGAAGCTGCTTTTTTCTTTCTTGCAGTGACAGTGCAGATCTGGAAGGAGACAGGTGTATGATGGGACATGTCTACCATGACTCAAAGGCAAGATGTTGAAAAGGATTATTTTTTGGTTTTGACAGCAGCCACGTCTTAGATGTTGGCTGGTATTTAAATCAAGTTCTATTATTTATTTCAAACTAATCAGTCTGTCCCCTCTTTGCAAGTTTCTCGAATAAATTTACATTGACCTATTTATGCTTCTATAAAATGTTAATGCCTAGAGCTAACCAAAAAAATCTAACACAGAAATGTAGAAACAGCCAAATGTAAATGCTGTTTTATGTATTTTGACTCCTTCCCTATAATCAGTCATTACTTTTAGACCAATCACATTACAGCCTCGATGTTATTTAAGAAGTTGATTCAAAGGTGACAAACATATAATCCAACGAGATTACATTTAAAATTAACGCAGTGCCAAAAAAATTAAATAAATGTAAAAGTAAGTATTGAATCACCGTTTGCCCCTGTGACCAGTGTGTCATCATTTTAACAAAGAAGGTTGACTATGAAGCCAATGTTTCAGTGCAGAAAACTGCAGTTCCCCAAGTGTCCACTTGAGGCTTGCTTCAAATAGTACTCACAGTAACGAAAATGAAAAATAGCCCGCCAGTGGTGGTCTTGACCAGTCTTGATTAAAAATCTGTGTTTCTCAAGTGTTCTCAAGACCGCTCTTAAGATTCAAAGTGCTACAACACTAGCTTCAAAAACAAAGGAATCCCCATCAGGTCCCAAATAAAAATGTCCATTTTTACATCAGAAATAAAAATGTTTACAGCCTGGTTCAAAAAATAAATGTGATATCAATATGTCATGTCTTTATTAATACAGACTGTATAAGGGACTGTGCTATAAGACTTATACTTAAATATGAACTATTAGGGATGTAGCTGATTTGACTGAAGGATGGATGGATGCTCTGTATCTGTTTGCCTCGAGGTTTAGGGCACGCCATAACTCTACCTCTTAACATTTTACTAAACTGATCCAAAGTTAGGATGAGGTTGCATTTTAAATATGGTGACCGCCATCGTTCATCTTCAGAAACCTCTGGGTGACCTCACTGAGACGAGATCCAGGATTTGAACAGTCTATGGTTTTAAGACATCTATTTCTGACAGTATGTTTTAGAGCAGGGGTAGGGGAACTGGCGGCCCGGGGGCCACATGCGGCCCCCATCAACCCTCAATGTGGCCCTCAGGTCAATTTTTACATATCAATTAATTGGAAACATGAAGAAAACATGACGGAATCTGCCATGAAATCATGAAAACCAGAAATATGTCCATAATAATATTTAATCACTGGTATATGTCGAGTTAAATTGGAGACATAATTGACTGTAATCATTTTTGTATTCTACAATTTGGCCCCTCTGGCAGAGAGAATTAAACCAATGTGGCCCTTGCTGTGACCAAAGTTGCCCATCCCTGTTTTAGAGGTACCATGTGGAGTTTACTGCAGACATAAAAGATAAGGTTCAAAAGCATTTATTTCCCTTTGAAAACATTTGGAAAGTATTTTTTATATTTCTATTTTAAACCAGTGTTTGCATGCTTGCATTCTTCTTTTCTGCCTCACTGAGCCATTCATGTATCTGTTTGCACATGAACACCCACAGGTGGTTGAAGCTGTGTGAAGTATAAGTGGGAGCACTTTAGACGGAGTTGCCCGCAGCATGTCACAAACAAATCTTCTTCACTGAAAGCACGATCATACAATGTTACTTTACCATGTGACATTTCTCCAATAATCGAGAGATCATGTTTGTTTGTTTTGTTTGTTATCTTAAATACATATTTTGGTGTTTGCTCTCTGAGAGTTGGATGAAATGATCTAAATGTTTTTTTCCATCTGGTAAATGTTTCGCCTCATCCAGTAGAGCGTTAGCTTAGCACAAATATTGGATAAAGGACAAAGAGCTCTCCTGGCTCAGTTACTAAATTCACCTTCTTCTAAAGCTCATAAATTAACATGTGTCATGTAAATTTAATCTGTAAGTGTAAAAATGACAAATCGCCGTTATATTGGGTTGGCTGGGAGCAGCAATTTCCTGGATTTCATGCTGGTTGCCTGGCAACTCCTCAGAGCCGAGAAAAAGTCCAGCACATACCATCCCATGAAGATGTGCAGGCTCTGTGCTTCTTCTTATTTTCTAAATCTTGATGATCATTTTAGTTCACGGTACATATTTAACATTTTTGTGAATTCAATTTGATATCACAGCTGTCTTAGTAAAAAAAAGTATTATACAAAACATGTTGCACTATAAAATGATTTTCTTTCTACTTTCAGATGCTCTTGAGAGCTTTTAACAAATGTGACACAGAAATAAAAAAGAAGTAGTGAGGCAGAACTTCTCAAAAAGCAAGACAGCAAAGGTATTATTTAGCTGACAGAGATCCAGCTAGTCTGTTAAAAGTGTGACGACCCGTAAAACTGAACGCTAAATAATGACCAAACTGTCAGAAGTGATGCCTTATTCTAAAAATAATTCACACATTAGAAAGTCAGCAGTGAGTAACCTGCTTGAAATCCAAGAAAAAAGTGTAACGGTACTCAGCTTTTATGTGGATCAAATTGTAAAGACAACAAGTTTACAATGAGGGCCAATGCACAGACACAGGTTGATGTAAGCCGACGTACAACATTGAGTCTAAGTGGCTCAGATTAGGACAAAGACACCTCATCCCGAGATGCTCGGTCACCGAGAATGAAAAAAAGTTATCTTTTATTCTATTTTGATCATGGACCAACAACAACAAAACAGGAAGTTAGAAAATAATTGAGTATATGTTGCTAGCTAGCATAACATCGCAACATTAACACAGTAATTAGATTACAAAGAGAGTTCACTTCAAGCTTCAGAAAGATAAATGTGTGACAACAGCAAGGTGTAGGTTTGTCTTCAATATCTGGAAGAACCTTTATTCTGAACTGCCTGCAACCGCCCACATACATACATCTATGTAGCTAACCCCAGTGCAATACTGCATACATGAACACATCTATGTATACTACACTGAAATAGTGCTATGTGTAATCACACCAGCACTTTAAAGTTACAGGATAATACCTCATAATTATATACAATGCTTATGTGTACTTTAATACTCTGGCACTTTACCTCCCAGAGCAGACACTTAATGCACTTTAACTGTGAAGGTCACTTTATTGTATAAATGTGTCTCTGTCAGCTAAAGCATAGTTCATGTTGTTGTTTGGTCGTACTTGTCGTTTGCTTTTTGCTTGTCATTGTGGTATATTGTAAATTTGTATACATGTGAACCACCAACCTGCCAAGGGACTACAGATGGAAATTAGCTTATGGCTACAATCTGGCATATTCACATGTTTATGTTCATTAATGTGCACTGTCCCTTATTTCAAAGAAATAAAAAAAAAAAAACATAAATAAAGCTTGTAGATCAGAACTTGGGATTTTATGCCGGTGTTCTGTAAAGATGTGCTGGCTTGCCGAAAAAATGCTGGCATATAGTGCGAAACGATAGCAGAGGGGCTATCAGTATCCTCTAAACAATAATGCAACCTGAACAAAACCCAACATTTTTATTTTATTTTTTATGAACTCACCACTCACTCTGTATGCACTGTCAGAGTACGGGGAGAAAGTTCTGGTACTCTATTGTTGAATATTTCAGGGGAAGCATACCCCATTAAATAATGCTCCTTGTAGAGAATCATTTCAAAACAACCCTACTCAGTGCATTTGCTCTGTAAGGAAACAGGAAGCATGTATTTAGGATAGTCCTGCTAAAAGTAACTCCAGAATCATCCTGGTCAAACTAGCAGAGGTTTGGAAGCTACATCTGTAGCATCTGGTAAAACACACAGATTGTAATACACAGATTGTATTCCTTTGCTGATATATATAAAGAAAATGTAAGATTCACTGACATCAAGACGACAAGCATGAATGGAGGCAGCTTCAACAGAAACACAGGTCACACACACACACACACACTGACATCAAAAGGGAAGCATTAAATCTGTATTTATGTTCTTCAAGCCACTTAAAGGCAGCCGCCATAAATAGAAGTGCACAACGCCCACATAATCATATACATGTATACCAGCATTTACATTTGTATAGAGATGTGCACACATGAAAGCACACATTTGACTTATGCACATGTTTTTCACTACTTGTGAGGACCCTCGTCGACTACATGCGCTCTCCTCAGATCTGAATCTCAAGATGGACACATTAAATGATAGTGTGAGAACTAATTTACTTTAATTAACCTCGACATGAGTCCTGAACCTAAAAGCCTTTGGAGAAGTGAGGACAGGCTAAATGTCCTCATACTGTGATTGACAGCAGAACGGGAACACACAGATTCAGCACATATGAACACACACACACACACACACACACACACACACACACACACACACACACACACACAGAGGCAAAGTGATTTCCCCCGTCGTCTGATCTGGTTCATGTCTTCCTGGAGAGAAACCGGAGTTAATGGAGAAAGAGAGTGTATCGATTCTCAATGCTCCAGTTTACTCCAGCTACTTCCAGTTGACTCCCACGGCAACCTCACACACCTGTCAGAGCCGACGACGTTACTCAATTCAATAAGCAGTGCACGGTCAGAAGAGAGAAAGTAGTTAAGTCACTAATTCAAACGCCAGAGAACGTCCTGCAAACACATTTCTGCTTCAAAGGTCTTAACGTTTTTTGTAAACCTTTGCAGCTGCTTGATTTGTTTGCTTTGATTGTCAGAATAAAAAGTTGGTCTTAAAATTAAAGTTACCTGTGAATAATCATTGATTCCACAAAGATTTGTCTTTTTTGTGCTATTTGTTTGTGAGCAGGCGAGGCACGCAGCTTCAGAAACATACACACACACCAGTTTGTTGAACCAATCATATGACAGTCCAAATGTTTTTGTAAGAAGCTTCTCCATGCTGACAAAAATAAAAATCCTGGGGGAAGACATTCAGATTGAATTATGTAATATCATAAACCACATCATACACAAAATGTAAACGTGAAAATCCAAAAGGATGCTGCATGGCATGCCCATTAGGTCTTAGTTTCCAGTACAATTTAAAGGTACAGTGATACATTTTTAGTGTAAAGCTGTTTTTCTTCAGTTTTTTAAAGTGTGCTTTATTGTTTTACAACTTCTCTTAACTGTTTCTTGAAGGTGCAATGCTTCACTTTC
This sequence comes from Labrus bergylta, assembly GCF_963930695.1. NCBI lineage: Eukaryota > Metazoa > Chordata > Actinopteri > Labriformes > Labridae > Labrus > Labrus bergylta. Next base: position 15,721,966 of record NC_089217.1, on the reverse strand, counting down.
TATGTTTTCTGCACATTTCTCAATCAATCATCCATCCATTATATTTACCACTTTTCACATTTGGAGTCGCAGGGGGGCTGGAGCCGATCCCAGCTGTCATTGGACAGGAGACAGTGTTACACCCGCTGACATAAAGAGACACACAACCAGCCACTCTCACAACTAGGGGCAACTTAGATTGAGGGAAAAGTTTCTACAGTTAAAGATCCAATCTATAAAAACTCTACTGATCTTTACTATATGATCAGACATCAAGGAAACATGCTATGTTGAGGTGCTGGCTTCTCTGATGACAATGCAGCAGTCAGTATGTCCTCCTTTGAAGTTTTCATTCCAGTCTGGATTTGTTTAGACCAGAGAAGGTAGGCGGTTTTAAGGCACCCCCACATGGCCGTTTTGGACGCCCCTCGGTTTGCCAGATATGAGAGCAGTTATCAGGTCAAACAGGTGTTGTAGTGATGAAAGAGGGCAAACTGCTGATACTACCCAACTTAAAAAGCCTTCACATTTTTCTAATAAGCTCCGTGTGCAGAAACGTGCTCACACTAGCCTAAATATTTGAGATGTTTTTAAAAAATGGAGAGACGTTAGAAAGATTCCCACAAGTGCTTCGACTGGGACCTGTGTTGAATTTTCTTAATTTCTGCAGTACCCATTTTAAACACTAGGTGTCAGAGTTTCATATGGCTCCTTTAATAAATAGTTTTTTAAGAACAAATTTTGGAAATATATTTTATGTATTGAATATCAAGTGTTTCTCTCAAACATTCATGTTCTCTTAGGCCAAACCCCTTAAAGTCCAGCAGGGGGTGCTCTTCCAAAGTTTCTTTCACATTGTTTATTTTATTGACAACCTTTGCATTTATGATTATTTAATAAAGGACTGTGGACTGAAAATAAAGCTGCCTCTCTTCAGTTTTTCAGATTGATTCCTTGAAGATATCGTACGTGTTTCTCCAGCTCAGTTGTCACTCAGGGGTATGATACATAAAAAAGAAATAACCAAGTACTTCAACCACTGTAAGAATTCTGAAGAAAAACAGGAAATAAAGGGAGGCAAGGTTTTGTAATCCATTCATAATTTTGCTCTATTCACGCCCATCATTTCCTGAAAAAGCCTGCATACAAAGGCTGCTTATAGGCAAGCTAAAAAGCTAACGTTCAGCAGAGTAAAAAAAAAAAAAAAAAAAGCCTCAGAGCTGTGTGGAAATGAAGAGGTTTATCTATCTAATCCATTTAGACCTCTAGATCCAGAACATCAAAAACAAACACAGCAGTTCACTGACACAAAACACTGAGACATGAAAGAGACGTAGTCTTCCTGCTGTTCACTCACACCCACTCCTCTGTGGAAATACTGTGGGGGGGGGACGAAGAGCAGGGTGAAGTGATGCACCGAGTAGTACAACAGGAGAGGGAAGTTTAGATGAATGCCTGATATGTTTCAAGTTTTGTGACTCTGGAGTAGAAAGGCTTTGGATGTTGCCCCACCTTGTGGCTAAAATCAATTATCACAGCTGATATTTAAAAGGTCACATATTCTCCTCTTCAACCAGTTTAAATAAGTCTCAGAGCTCCCCATAACATGTCTGTGAAGTTTCTTGTTCTAAATCCACTCTGATCCTGTATTTGATCATACATACCCCCCTCTATTTCGGGGGGGGGGGGGGGGGGGGGGTAGACAGACTAGGAACACATATTAGTGAAAAACAACAATGGTAAAGTATTTTTTGCACAATATGTTACCTTTAAAATTAAATTCCACATCTGATGCAGCAATAAGGAAACAACGCATATCATAATATTCCTCATATAAAATTCCATTATCTGATATGACATAGAAAGCTCACATGTTCAAGTTTATTAATCTGAAGAATAAACAATGGAAAAGTTTTACAGTAGCAATACATTTTATTACAAAAGAACATTTAAATCATTCAGACATATTTTGTATAGAAGCTTTTTTTTTTTTTACAGTAAATACTGATCAGTTTGTGCTTATTGTGGCTTTGAGTTTTGACTGAAATGTAACTTTAATGTAACGTAAAAATCTGATTCCATTATTTTTTTTATTTTTTTTTTCTAACAAAGTCTTCATCCAGAGACTTGTGATTAATGTTCTTTTCATCTCAGGGTAAAGATTTGTTTCACCAAATGAGTTGGCATTTACAAAATATATTTGAGTAGGACTATCCTACAAGACGCAACTGACCAGCAGTTGCTTGAATGTCCCCAACAAGCCACCGTAGAATAACATATGGACACAAATGTGCTCCTTTTTAAAGAGGTGTAAACAGTGATTAGGGGGCAAAAAGGCTAGCCAATAAAAAAACTGAATAAAACTCTCATGTTGATCACTTCATCTTCCCTCTCTGGTCAGGAGAATTCAACTAATTCAAAAACTTCTTATACATCATACAGTAAGACCAAATGTGTTAAAACAGCAGGAGTTTCTCATCTTCAGTGCATTTCAACTTCAGTATGAGTTAAAAAAACAACAGTGTGAAAGAAGTAGGGATGTAAAGATTCATCATTTATCAAAATCGTGATAAATCGATTTAAAGGTGTCAAAGTTCACATCAATCGATACTCTGAAAAATGAATCACAATAATATGGTGAGCGTCAGCAGCTGCAGAGCAAAATTTAGAAATTGAAGACGCACCACCTTCTTTTAAATCGGAGGTGTGGAAGCGTTTTGGCTTCCCTAAGACAGAAAATAAAAGATGTGAGAAGATAACAGACGAGACAAAAACTGCAAATATTACAAGACAGAGAACTACGCAAATAGAACCAACATGATGCAGCATTTAATCCACACCACAATGAGAGGCTCCAATCACCTCCCCTTGATGAGAGAAATAAAACCATATATTATAATATTAAAAGGCCAAACCACACTGAGAAGTGGGTCTTCAGCCCCTTTAAGGAATCTTTTTCAGTCATCTTTTGTCTACAGTCTCATTTTATAAAATAAATTGTGAATCGTATCGAGAGTTGAGTGAATCGTTACATCCCTAGACACAAAGCAAAGTATTAAAATCCAAACAATGAGAAGGAAGTCTGTGAGAAGTGTGTTTCCTCAGCGTGCAAAGAGATCAAAACATTGCCATTTCCATCCGGGAGCAACAGGGCAGTAGTGACCCTGCTGAGAGGCTGAGGGTGGAGATATGAAGAAAAAGAAGAGAGGACTGTACGCTCACTTGTGAATATGCTCACACATAATGTATACTAATGTGTGCAGCGATCTGTAATCTACCTCAGTAATCAGGTACAGTATATTTACATTCAGGGTTAAGAGAATTATTTTACTTGCATTTTTCTTCCATGTAAAAAAAAAAGGGAACAGGCGTATTAATGTATGAAGAGGCCGAATGTTCATGTATGTATGATTCAACTTTGTTTCAATAAAAAGAGAATTACAAAAAAATATATTAAAACTGTGTCTTAAAAATAAATGCTGACTTGTTAAAGATGATAGAGAACATGTGCACCTGTAAACACGTTTTCTTCAGCACATTATCCAGAAATGCAGTGAAAGTTTGACTTGGTGTGAGCAGCGTCTCTAACAGTCACTCCCGTGTTGCAGCTTAAGTTCCTCATGATGTCATTAACATGCTCTTATTACTTTTCAGTCGCTCTTAGAAAACTGGTGTTCCAGCTTCTCTCCCAGCTGGTTGCTCAAAATAACAAACTGCGTCTGAAACCGCAGACTTAAAATCATAAAATCAAAACGGGGTAGTTTAAAAAAATAAAAATAAATAAAAAAGCCCCCATACAGTGTGTGCCAGTGATGACAATTCTTTTTTTGTACCAGGCTGTAAACATGTTTATTTATGCTGTAAAGATTGTGTGTGTGTGTATGTGACTTCCTGTGTTCCTGGAGCCGGCCTCTAGTGGACACTCGTCGAACTGCAGGATTTTGCACTTCCGCATTGTCTAGTCTAGTAAGTTGTGTGTTGTACGTTGCAAACATTATGCTAACGGTCAGGTTAGTATGCAGTAAATATATTTTCAGTATGTAGTAGGCAGTGTGTAGTATGTGGTTTCAGACACAGCCTCAGTATTTGCATGTTTGCCGGGACTTTCTGTTTGAACCTTCCTGGACAGCTCTAATTTACATTTAAAAGCAGAACTTCCTCAATTTAAGAAAACCAAGGGATGAGGTTCAACACTTCATCATGGCTAACTGTGACGGATTCCTTAAGTGGATCTTTTCTCCACGCCCTGCTTGATCCCCAGCACCAAGTGAACAAACCAGTTAATCTGAACCATCCAGCCCTTTTCCCTGCAGATCTCGATCTGGTCCAGCAGATGGCGCTGTGCCTCGTCCTCGCTGCGTCCAACGGTGAGCGCCTCCCGGATGTACTCAATGTCCTCCTTACTGGTCAGCTGAGGCATGCCTGATGGTTGATAAAAAAAATAAAAAAAGAAGAATCTCACATTTAAGACACGTGAGGATTCATCAAATGTCAGCGTGTGAAGTCAGATGTCCACGCTAAATTAAGAGAAAAATGCTTTTTCCATCTGCTTAAAAAATGTTTTTTTTTTTTGAGAAAGGAAGTGTTACCGGTCATCAGCATCATGGAGAAGAGGATGATGAGCAGGTTGGTGTGATGCCGAAGAGCGAGGTAAGCTTTTACACACACGTCCTAAAACAAAGACACAGGGCGTATAACACAAACAAATATATGTAAAACACGTACAGCTAAAAAGAAAATAATGCCAACACATCTGCCTGAAACAATATTGATAACATCTTGGCAACAGTCGCTATGTCAGCTGATTGCGGTTTCCTTAATCTAACTGGTCCTGAGCTGAGTTCTGCAGGTATCCTTCATACTGATGAACTTTCACTTCAATGTGACTAAACTCATTGATGTATATTTGTGGATGTGTGAATGAGGATGAACTGACGCCCCCCTCTGCCTTCATAATATCCACAGGAAGAAATCCCATATTGTGCACCTGGAACTTCTGGAAGTGGGGGCTGCTTTTCTTCCCCGACGTTCCCATGACATACAGGAAGTCTGGCGTGAGCACGAAGGGAACCCACTCCTTACTGATTCCCATGAAACTCTTGTAATTCCCCAGGATGTGACCGAAGTCGATGTGGAAGAGGTTCCCTGCAGAAACACAAAGGACGCGAGGGATGCCGATCAATAAGAGCGACAAAAATCTCAAAGTAGGGAACAGAACAGGAACACTTAATCGAAGCCGTTCTCTTTTACATTAAGTTAATGTTTCTGTGTTTGTGTGATCTTAAGATGAAAATACAGACATTAGACATTAAACTTTACCAGACTCAGTGATCATGATGTTGTCATTGTGTCGATCCCCAATTCCCAGTACGTAGGTAGCCACACAGTAGCCACCGCAGGAGTAGAGAAACCTCTCCACAGCCTGCTGGAACTACACACAGAAAAACAAGTTTCATGACAGTTTGTTGCACTTAACTAGAAAACACATTTCTAGCTGAATTTTTGCTCTGGAATAATTTAATCCTGTATATAGCTTGAACTAGACGTAAACCTAGAATTTATCTTAAAGGAGCAATATGTAACCTTGACACCTAGTGGTTGAAATTGGTAGTGCAGTCCTCATTCAAAACATTGGAGAGAGCTGTCTCCCTCCGCCCCCTCCTTCCTAGTCTCCCTAAGTCATGGATACTGAAGCTTCAGTAATAGATCAGCTCTGCATCGCCCTGTTCTTCAAAAGCATCTCCAATCTTTATCCTAGATTTACCACATCTCTATGTCGCCAGCTTTTTAGAAAAATGCCAAGGCTTCCATCGCTGCAACACCTGTTGGTTTGCTGTTCACCTGGCAAACCAAGGGGCGTCCGACAGCCGTGTGTGGGGGCGCCTTAAAACCTCCTACCATCTCTGGTCAAAACAAAAACAAACCATTCTGGACCGAAATCTAAACTCAGAAGGAGGACATACTGGCTGCTGCATTGTTGTCAGAGAAGCCAGCACTTCAACTTCAACATAGCATGTTTCCTTAATGTCTGATCATATAGTAAGCTCACTTTTATCATTTAATTCAGTAGATATCTCACATTTTGTTCTTTAAGAGGAAAATGATTTTACTGTAGAAGTTGGATGAATTTGTCAAGGAGCAAGGCTTTCAATGAATTCCTTCTTGTTTCAAGAAAGCTCATACATTAAGAGGAGAGCAATATTAGACTGCTGTTTAGATCCATGTCGGGGGTTTCCAACTCCATTTTTTCCAGTTAAATGTCACATTGTGTGAGGGGAAACAAAGGCACAAGGTACTTAAGGGTTATCTGTAGTCTCCTTATTCATTAAACTGCAGGTGTGTATCTGGTAGAACTTGATGTAAACTAATCAGTGTCACTCCCTTTCCCCTTGAGAACCCAGGTGAACCTGCACCATCAACGACATCGAGATGGTCGACATATATTTTCTGTATAATGCAACCTAAAAATAGCAGGGAGATATTGCAACATTGACTTTAGATCAGGATGGTGTTGGTCACTTTTCTGCCTCAAGGTGCCAGTACCGTCTGACCAAACATTACTTTTAAACTGTAACTCCCATGGCTGCAAGTTCATTCGCGTCTTACACGAGGTCATCGCTGAGCATGACAACGACATCTGCACACATCTGAAACCAGCAATGACAGTTGTGGTGCGAAGTGCACAGCTCAGTGCTAGGTGTCAGATTTGGCATACACTGCTGCAACACAAATTCTAAAAGGAAGCAAGAAGATATAAAAAAGGAGGGCTGCAGGTATCTGAGCTAAAAGTAGATTTTGTGTGTGTGTGTGTGTGTGTGTGTGTGTGTGTGTGTGTGTGTGTGTGTGTGTGTGTGTGTGTGTGTGTGTGTGTGTGTGTGTGTGTGTTGTGAGAACAGGAAAACCCCTAAGTGTCACTTCCTTCCTGTCCTTTAAATTGCTTCTTCCTCTAATGTCTTGATAGACTGAATGGCAGTGGGAGAAACTCTATAAACTAAATGTATAGATCAACATCAAATGTCTCATTTAAAGACTAAGGACAAAGGTTTTTTAAATCATTAACATAACAACTTAAGAAAGCTCATGGTTCGAAGTTCAAATAAGTTCTGGAAAAGATGGATGGATGTGTTTTTGTTTCTGGTGTCTCTGTATCATACGTATTGGCATGTTATCCTGTATGTATGAACTCATTTGAATCAGTGATGTGTGTGTACCTTGTCCTCGCCGACACACTTATCCCTCAGCCACTGATTGAGGATCTCATCTTTAAAAGCTCCGGTGCTTCCCACAACACTCTGCTGGATGTTAGCGATGGTGGTGGCATCCTTCACGATCTCAATCATACCTGTGGTGAACAGCAACAGAGATCAACATCACAGGCCGACTTGTATAGCCAACTAATCTGTGAACAGTTTACCTATCCTGTTTCCAGTGGAGATGCAGCCGTACGGCAGCAGACAGAGATCCAGAGATTCAGTCTCCCAGATCGACTCCATGATCAGCAGAATCTGAAGGGACATGGGAGGAGACTCTGTGCAAAGGATCCCTCTCCAAACATGATGTAACTCTGTCTGTCAGAGGGTCTGGGTACTCACCTGCAGGATGAGCATGTCCTGTCTGAGGTCATCTCCGTCTTTGAAGATGATGCCTATGGGGTCTTTGGACAGAGTGGTGGGGTCGGCCCTTTTAAACTGCAGCCACAGGGGCTTCTTCTTAGACGCCATCACTTTACATTGCTCGATCTGAAACAGAAAAAACAACAGAACAAAAGAAAAAAGTATTTACACATCGAGTTTTCTTTTATATCCATCTCACTCTGAAAAAGAAAACCCTTGTTTGATGTTTGTTGTTGTTTTTTCTACCTGCAGACACACAGGTACAGATGTGTATGGATTGTCACTCACCAGCAGGACTCCAGCTCGGAGTCCAGGATCATAGGGGACCCTGAAACTCTCCGGTAGACCCGACAGCTGCAGAGTCTCCAGTTTCTGACGCAGCTGAAACACCACTGACAAAGAGGAGCACAGCTTTACGCTCATGACTTGTCTGATTTCTATTTGAACAATGTTTCAACCATGAGAGATGAAAACATTTCACACAGTGCTGACTCCACCAGATAGCATTTGTTTTTAAAAAGGTCAAAGGTGACATACAAAGACTGTATTGTCTGTCAGCAGCAGGAGTTAAAATAAGCCCCTAGGTGACTATTTTTCATTAGAAATTTGCAAATTAACTGATTGTGCATAAAACAAATCAACACAACTAAACACCAATCAAGAGGTATAAATATGTCAATATGGCATCCACTTGAAATTCTGCACGAAGGCCTGAATGTTTTCTTTGTCTTTCTCACCTTGTGCAGTAATGTCATACTTGTCAGCAGATGTTGCCTTCATCTCTCTGGTGACTTTCTGCAGAGCTTCAGTCATCTCCACCTGCAAACATCACTTTGAGTCACTGAGAAGTGGAGGAGCACCGACTGCAGAAGTCTGATCTTCTGCCCTTAAATCTCTTCCAATAGTGGAAATTCAAATATTTGATGTGACAATGATTACAGTCAAGGCCAATCAAAGCCATTACTTTGGTATTTTACTCTACTATTCCTTCCATGCACACACACAGTTTTATTTAAGGAACTGAACAGAGCTGAATCCTTCATGCAGACCTGTTTCCTGAAGTCCTGCAGCATGTCTTCACCGCAGCCTCTGAGGTAGGCCTCCAGCAGGACAGCATACCTCTGCTGGTAATGCATGGACTGAGCGATCTCACTGCGCAGGAACCAAAAGAGAAAATGGCCGATGCGCTTACTCTGTGGAGAGAAAAACAAAAGACTGAGCCAACGAAAAAAAGAAAGAAAGACTGACTTTAATGAACGTGAAAATCTGAGAGACCTGATGACTCAGACTTGAACTCACACTCAAGCACTGACTGCACTAGACTTTATTTACTGATAAAGACTGAGTTTATGTTTTTAATAAGTTTGGCTTTCCCCCTGTCAGACTGAGGGACAGTATAAACATGAAGACTCACAGATAACAGAGCGTCAAATCTCAGCCTAGAAACATTGAACGTCATCAAATAAACACAATGGATGTGCTGCAGCGGAGAACTGAAGCTCATCTTTGAACTCATTCTCAACCTCAAGGACTTGAATCATTCTATAATTTTTCTTTGGTGACTCGGACTTGACTTGGACATCGAGATTTGATGACTCGACTACAGCACTAATGCAAACATTGTATGACAGAACAGGAAACAGTTCTGGAGTGTCGTTTCTGCTCACCCTCAGAGCCCTCTTCAGCAGGAACCTGACCAGGGCGCTGTCATGGTAAGGCTCAAACTTGACCGCCTGCAGGACAAAACAACAGAGACCAGACAATGTGATCAAAGAAACTCATACAAACCCAAGCACACATTCAGATTCATGTGAACCCCTCTTAAATGCATATACGACTGTGCATTCTGACATCGACCTGACTGCTTTAAAAATATGGTTAAAATGTGGTACTTTAAAGATTCTAGTTCTTTTTCATTCTGCTTGATATGATGCCTTGTTTTGTGTTTAAGTACAGTTGTTGTAAAGCAGCGCGTGTACACATCAAATTGATGTGAGCATGGACATATTCCATTTAGAGACAACATAACCAGGCATAGTGAATATTTAATAACTACAGCCACGTGCATGAAATGTGTGTGCAGGCCACAGGGACACACAACATTAGGAAACATAACTTCATAGGGTTCCTTTAACAGAGCTGGAGTTCAGAGGTCACAGTCTGAGGCTAAACGCAGTGCTGTGAAAACATCAAATCACTCTCCTAAACTAACACATCAATATTTACATTTACAAACACTTTCCGGGCAGAAAAGGAGTTCACTGGTACTTAAGGAGAGAATGTAATTCATCATATAAAACACTCTTTCTACACAACATATATCAAACTACACGTATCTTGAATTACACTTTTGGAAGTAAACTTCCAGATATCACGTTTATAGGACAGAGACACCAGTGTGCTGTACGGGTGTGAATCATTTCCCTATCAGACCAAAGAACCTTTTGTTGGCCCCAGCTGATATCTCATCATGTTCATGCAAAGCTCACCACAGAGTCGACTGTGGAAACACTTCAGGCAAACATGCAGTACTGTGTGTCCACTGAGCTGCTCCTCTCCAGGATGCTGTGAAATAGTGTAACTGTGAATCAACCGGGACGGGAGAGTTACTGGAAGGGAGTCCAGCTCTGACTTTTTGTTCTGTGAGACAAATGTGCCCGAAACTCTGAATCACCAAGGTGTGATATAATAGGAACTAGAGATGTAAATAAAGAGGACTGGAAATTTAACTGAAGTGGTGTTTGACTTAGCTATGTTCTATTTAACTAAAAAAAAAGAGAGCGAATGTGAAGAAGACTCACCTGTACAAGCTGCAGAAGGTATCTGAGCACGTCATCATCTTCCAGAGTCTCCAGCTTCCTGACGGCCATGGAGCGAACCTGAGCGTCTGAGTAGTGACAGTCCAGCAGCTGCATGGCCAGACCCACATCCAGACCACTGAACAGGAGAGATGTGAAGACAGGTGAGGGGGGGGGGGGGGGGGGGCACTGAAACTATGAAAGGTTTCAGTTTGAAAACATTTTTTTACCTGCTGTCCCACGCACTGCTGCGCTCCAGCAGGCGATGCGTTGCCAAGACGTCCTCCTGTTTCCCCCACCTGACAGATCCCAGGAGTTTTGGGTAGGCTCTGAAGACATTTAAAAAAAAAAAAGGAAATTAAATACCCAGCAATAAAATCTTACTGGTTAATTTTCCAGATGAAAACACAAATGAAGCACCTGGGGTCGCGCATACACTCGTGTCTGAAGTGCCACAGCAGCTCTTTGTCCTCAGGGCTGAGCGGGTGCAGGGGGTCGGTAGCCACGATGGCCCCAAACTGTTTCTTCAGGTGGTTCGGCATCTCCCTCTGACCCCGCTCCCCTCCCTCCGTTTCCTCGCCCCCGGCATCCCGGCTCGTGTCCCGGCTCTTGGGCAGCACCACGGGGTAGCAGTACTTGTCCAGTAAGATGGCGATGGCCATGCTGGAGGCCTTGTCCGGGTTGGTGGCCGAGGTGAGCTTGTCTGCGTTGATGCTGCTGCTGCTCTCCTCGCTCTTCTCGGGCATCCTCCACATGTGGAGGATGAACTCGCCCTGGCGGAGGAGCGAGCGGTGGTCGATGAGGAGGAGGTTGACGTAGTAGAGGAGACGAGTCTTTGTCTTACCTGAGACAGAGGGATGTTACTTTTCATGACGTTTTCTCTTTCCTCCTCTATTCGGATTATCTGAATAGAGGAGGAATCCCCCCCCAGGCATTTGTTGCTCCGTCCATGTTATTAGGTAGTAGTTTATGGTCTAGCATGGTGTTCATTTTATGAATTAAAGACCCATTTAGATTAAAATTGACCATAAAAAAAGAGTATATTTTAGGGCATGGATACGATTTGACATCTTATCGTCATGGTAACTTGTCATCCAGGATCGAGACACATCAATGTCATCCTCATACGGTCAAAATTTATTCCACACAAACAAACAATTGTAATTGGTAAATACGCAGATCTTGAGGCTCAAAATTGTATTTAACAAACCAAAGGGGCGACGTTCACTTTCTATATTTGAAACGCCTCATTGTGTTGCATCTAAACCGTCGACCTTACCCTCGTGGCTGCCTGTTCCTGAGGTGTTATCCTGGTAGCCTGAGCCTGCCTTGGAGTTTGGCGTCTGAGGCTGCTTCCCACAGACCACCTGAGAGCCCAAAAAACAAATGAGATCATTCTCTTCGATAAGTGGAAGAAGTTATACCTCATCGTTGTTAAATGTTCACCTGGAGGTTGAGGCGTGCTCCTTTAGGCAGGTCCCTGATTTTAATGTTAAACTCCAGCCAGCAGTTCCACAGCACCTCTTCATTGAAGGTTTTAGAGGACGTCCTCTCCTGTGAGAGTAAGATGTGTCGGGTGAAGATGTTCAGAAAGTCAGTTTAAGATGTTTATGTGTAGACTGGTTTGTCCTCTCTTTGACGTCATTGTGCGACGCTGTCCCTTTTGTTTACATGGCATTAGTACAATGGCGGACGTCACCAAACTAGTCTCCTCGTCGAGTCATTTTATTACCTGAGCTAGAAGCTGCTGACCGTGGAAGATGCTGGCCTCGATAAAGACGATGAAATCTGGGATCTTGGGCAGAGATGGGATGTCGATTCCCAGCACCTTCACTCTGAACTTCCTGTTGCAGTCCCACATAGAGATGGTGAACACTCGCTCGTGGTCCTTCTCATCGATCGTCAGCTGCTCGTGGGTCCCTGAAGAGAGTCAGGAGGAGAAGAAGTGTGATTGTGTTAGCATGAACCACTTCAGTCAAACATGCAAGAAGATACTTCTCTTCATTTACCTGCCACTCCGGTGCAGTCATCCACCTGAGCCCAGTCGTCCTTCTGGACCAGATCCAGGTCTGGATCAGGGGGCTTCTCCAGAACCAGGTGGATCTCCTCTCCGCTCTTCAGACACTGACGGATCCAGTTGAAGTTGAGCAGCGGTTTATCCCCGTACAGATACTCCTCCCTGTGTGAACACACACTGAAGAGGTTACTTTTAAATCAACTCTCTTTCTTTCAATACAAACTGAACTGAAGTATCTTTAGTGTGTTTACACAGCGCTCTATCGTCCTGCATACTGTACCTTCCACACACACGCAGCACAAAGTCGGACTCACACGTGTTGTCAGGGATACCCAGCAGAACTCTCTTGTTTGCTATCTTGGTGAAAAAGCTGGTCAAAACCTGGAAAGGTAGAAAACTGTCAGAAGTTCAAACCAACTGAGAAGATAGCATGACATGCAGGAAAGGAGCCACCGCTCAGACTTGAACCTGGGCGGCCCGCTTGGAGGACAACCCCCCCCCAACAGTCAAAGGTCATCGCTCTACCTGTTCAGGAGTGTCGTCGATGGAGACCTTGATGGTCTGGCTGACCGTGCTGATGTGGATCACCACCAGGATGTGGCTGTTACTGATCTGAACAGGGAAACAATTAAAACGAGGTCAATGAGGAAACATCCCAGCAGGTAAACAACAGAACAAATCAGAGACACGTGAGTACATGTATGAGTAATAAGTCACATCTTTCATGGTTCAACAGGGAATTTGCAGACAGAAGTTTCTCTTAGTTTTACTCTTGTGTTGATCAATCGACTGTTCTAAGACGTTAACAAAGACGTTAATAAGAAACAGTTAGGATATGGAGGAAATAAATCAGCCCTGTATTGGAATCATTACACTGACAACTATGTATTTCATTCAAATATTATTTCCTGGAAGGGATGACTGAATGAGTCTGAGACTTGTGAATCTGGAATCAAAACCAGAATGCTTAAAAATGTAAGCAAAACCTGTGGAAGTCTTTATTTTCTGTCATGTGAGGGTGATACTGAGGATTTAAACTGCAGGTTGATATTTTAAATCTCCTTCAAAGAAGAACAGATTCCGATCAGATTCACAAGCTTTGGGCTTGATTCACTTGAGTTATTCAGACTCAAACAAGAGATCGTCCTGCTCCGTGCTGTCTGCTGTTGTTTTGAGTCTGAATGTGGAGAAAAGCCGTCTGCACCTTAACCCTGCACAGAGCTTTAATACTGACTGGGCGGTTTTAAAGACGACGAGCTGAAGAGGAAACGTTTTAGGTTGTTTTTGTTTTTTTTATGCAAGACTTGAAGAATGTAAAATGAGTTTCACTTTTCAAAACAAGACTTCCTCTCTGAAGGGAGCAATCTAGGGCAACTCAAAAAAGACAAAAAAGAGAAGGATAAACCTGAAACAACAACATGTGGGTGAAGTGTGGTCTAACCCCTGGTGACATTAATAACAGGAAAGTCAAAGTCATACAGACTTTATAAACAGATCATTGAATCCTATTTTATAGAGGCAGAATTATTGTCCTGATCACTGGAAAGTTTGCATGTGACATCTCATATAAATACTGCGGCGCAGTTACCACCAACTCTCAACAGAATTTGTTTTGCTCCCCTCTAACTGGGCGTGGCTGTTAGCACCGTTGTTTGTGAATTTGACTCTTTTTAAAATAATGATGATTGTTTGAATAGAAAGGGGACAGTTTTTCCCTAAACGACTGCTCATGTGAATACACAAAACCAGCTCAGGCGCACAGAGTTTGCTCTGTGCGAAACTCTGTTTGATCTGCAGCTCTGCAGTTTGCTCTGCAGCACAATTAGCGGTGCATTTAACCCTTTGGGTGTGTTTTGTTAATAAGACAATCTCTGCAAGATTCATTTTTGCACAGGTTCAGTGGAAGCCGTACATCAACAGACAAGCATCCTTCACAGCTTTCCTACAGAACAAACTGAGGCGTTACATGAAGGGAGGCAGGAAGAGAGTATGTGTGAGATTTCCCTGCGCCTTGTTTTCAACAATTTGAAAGATTCAGCAACAGGTACAATTCTTGCAAAGACAAAAAAAAAAATAGGTTGAGTTTCTATCTGGGAAAATCGTATTACACACAAATCCAAAAGCAACAACTAAATGTTTTTCATATCAGAGGTAAGTCATGCGCAGACAAACTCACCTTGCTGAGCAGGTGTTCAGGCAGCGGCTTGAGGGTCACCCAGGGGTCCATGGAGTAGAGTTTGGGGTCTCGATCAGACAGCTCGATGCGTCGGGGCGTCAGCAGCTTCCTGCGGGTGAACTCCAGCTCGTCGTCGTGCACGTTGCTGACGTCGGTCACGTCGTAGCCGATCAGGTTGTTCAGGTAACGCTGGTACTGCAGCGACTCATCCGAGGGCTGCGGGCGGGGGACCAGCTGAATCCGGCCCACGTCTTTCTTCAGCGCTTTTAAATAGAATAAGGATGTTTAGTATGTACAAGAGAATGATTCAAAAGCAGTTTTCTGAATCCACGTTTGGTCACTGGTTGGCACCTCTCCAGTAGCGGATGCAGTCCAGCGTCTGGAACACCTGGTGTTTGTCGTAGATCTCACACAGGTTGCCTTTCTTCTGGTAGAGCAGGATGCAGTGGTCGGGGGAAAGGCGCTGGTAGAAGTCGGGACAGAGGTTTAAAGTCACCGCCTTCATCCACACCTGAGCTTTCACCTGGGAAAAAAAAACAAACGACACGTTCAGCTAATCACACGGAACAGCATTTTATCTGACCCACAAACAAAATCAGTCCGAGTCACTTCAGCACACCTGTTCCACCGTCCAGTTTCCGGCCACCTCCAGCAGCAGAGTGTCATGGCTGCTGCCGCCGCGCACCACGCTCGGCAGGACAAACTCCACAGAGATCTGATCCATGGAGCAGCAGGACGACGAGCTGATGGCCTTCTTTCTCCTCCTCCTCCGGGTCTCTTCACGCACGACTTTGGGCTCTTCGTCGCTCACCTGGATCTGGTCCCCGTCCATCGCCTAGCTTGAAGGGTGGCAACAAGTGACAAATCAAGGCGGCAAATATCTGAATGAACTCCACAGTGATTCTAAATCAATTAAAGCAGAGAATTATTGACATTTTTGCCTGAAATGAATCAAAGTAATGAATTGACTTAATCAGGTTTCAAAGAGTTTTACTGTGACACAGAAATCCACAATGATGCTGTAACAGTTTGTTTGTTCGGTGGTGAATTTTATAACTGACTATTAGCAGGAATGAGTCGGCTACTACAGGCCAACAACCACTCACCACTTCACTGTTGTCTGAGGCCGGTACACATTGGATTGAGATTTAAAATGTAATGTTAATGTGTTTACTGTTGCACAAAGACAACACAGTCAACCAGAGTCAGAGTCCTTGTACGTTCACATCAACCTGGACTATAAATCTGATTCTCATTGAAAGTTAACAGTGAGGACCTTCAAAATCTTATCACAGTTTTTAGTATTCTCAGGAAATTTAAAATTTCTACTGTAAGAAATGTTAACTTTATATCATTACAGATGAAGGTATGGGTAATGTGATTTACGACTCTCAGCTACTTTGGTACATCCTGCTGTCTTCATTGATTTATTGGTTTTTTTTGTTTGTTTCTGCTGCACTTTTTATTCCCTTTGTCTTACATCAAAGTCAAAGTCATCTTTATTGTCCATTTCTCAAACATGTGCTGGACATACAGAAAAATCGAAAAAAAAAAAAAAAAAAACGTTTCTCTCTGGTGCAAGCTTAGTATAAAAAAAGATTTAAAAATATAACACAAATAACAAATATTAGGATAAAAAAAAGACATTTAAAACTCATTACATACAACTCATTACTGCACTGCAACTACATGTTTGTGAGTTATATCTCTCTATGTCATTTGAATGATTCCTGATGCCTTTCTTTGATCATTTTAATTATTTTGATTGAACTTTAAATCTCTTTTTGTGTCTTTAAAGCCTGTTGGGACTCCTGCCTTGTAAATAAAATCAAATTAAATTAAGGAATCTCCAGAGAGCAGTGTTCAAAACAAACTGACTACATGAATATCTGAAGTCAGAGGATTTAATGGAGTTTCCCTTCTGCTTCTTGCACATCAGCAGAGGAAGTTTACAAAGCAGGAAGCAAAACTCGACTCAGCATGGATGGAGCTAAAAGCGCACACAGCGACAGTCTGCTATTTTCAACTCTGTCAACTACACTATTACCTCAGAAATAACACCGGGCTGTGACGAGCCTGAGAGGAGAGAAATACACTTTTTTAAGAGCAGCCGGAGAGAAACTGGGTTAGTCCGCGGGAAACATAACGGTACAGCGGCCGTAATATTTACATGAGGAGGCGTTTCAATTTCATAAAACAAGACAATTCATGTTTGTATGACTCACCAATGAACGCGGACGGCAACGATACCCGGGCTCTTAGGCGAAAGTTTCGGCATTTATGCTACAAGGAGGGACCAAAAAGCAGAGCAGAAAAGTTGTTGGAAGTTTGAAGTCTGTCTGAATTAAGGAAACGCTGCGGCGCTACTCAGGAAGGATGTCAAGCTAGCCGGTTAACTTTAACTAGCCACGATAAGAACTGTACTTCCGGTTTTTCTCTTCAAAATAAAGCATGTAAATCTGTTCTGTAGTGTGTTTACCACGTTCAGTTCATGGTGATATAATATTCTGAGTGTCGATATAAAGAAATTTAAAAGTTAACTTAAAGACTTAAAGAGCAAAAGGCAGAGTGACGAGGGTCTATACTACAAATATAAGACCATTATCGATAAATATTCTCGTTAAAATTGGCCACTCCCACACACTCAAACACACACAACAACAAAAAAGCTTCTGGCATCTGATAAACAGCTCTCATCATTCTATCCTTAGTGGTTGGAGCATCTACATTTATTAATATATTTTTTAACTTCATTTTTTTGTGCAATTTATCATTTAAGTCGTTTTTTTTTTGTTAATCGTTTTGACATTATTGTTATTCATTAAAGCAACATTTTAATGTTTTACTCTTAGATTATAATACTTAGTGTCTAAATTTAAAATGTTACTGCTTTGCTTCTTATTTCTTGTTTTTTTTTATCATCTTCTCTATTGTTCAATTTAAATGATGTGCTTAGTTAGTTCATGTCATATGAAAGAGAAGGCAGATTATATAAGATTATACTTCTTTCCAGAACTCGATTTTTAATTACTATGAACTATACCTGAATGTTTCCTGAAATTTGTTTTATAAATAAAATGTGATTGCTTCATTTCACAGACATGTACCGGATATGACGTTGCTATCTTGTTAAACTTGACATGTTCAAATTGTGATGCAACTTTCAATGTGGCCGCTAGAGGGCAGTGAACACCAATAATCAAGAATAATTACTTCTTGAAAAATCTATGTTTGAGCCACAGACTAAATATTAAGGTTTGACCGGAGCATTTTATTGTTTCTAACAATTAATTTAAAACTTAATTGATTTTACACATTTAAATATTCTGTTGTAAGGAATTGTTGCTGCTACGATTGCTTCAAGTATAAAAACACGTTGTCAATTGTTGGCACCTTTTCATCCCCTTTTAGACATAATATTCACACTGCTCATTCATATCTGACTTGTTTTCTGACTTCCTGTAACAGTGGGGTTATACACACAGTATGCTTTATTAACTTGTGTGAAGATGCAGCTCAACATCTGGTTTAATGAGAGGATGTTTCTATCAGTCTTCAGCCTGGAGCATCTAGCTTTACAGTATGTCAAAAGGGGGTTTTCAGGGATATTAATGGTTTTATACTTGTGGTATTAAAGTGTCTGGAAAGCAGGAGATGGAAATGTTTTCTTTAAAGTTTTAGATTCACAGTTTTCACCTGAAACTACATGTTGTACTAGTTTCCCTGGATGTATGACAATAATGCTGACGGCTATTGGTCGGCTGCTTATATTATCAACATACCTTTTCATACTTCCTCCCCCGTCATCTGTTTTCTAAATGCTGTAACTAACCCACCCAATGTTTATTGTTGTGGTAAAGAAACCGAAGAGAACCCGTCTGCACTGAGCTGACCAATGAGAAGGACAGGAGCTCTTGATGGACATCGGGTCCGGCCAATAGGATCGCTCGACAGGAAGTGTTTATACCAGCCCCCTCATTCCCGTACAAGGCAACTGTTTTGGTGAGTTAAATGAAAGTTCATTGAAATCATTCGAGGCTTTAAAATCGTCGGATTTAAGAACTGATTGGACTATTTGAATGATTTCCGCCTGGACTTGTCACTCGGTGTAAAAAGTGGAGCTGACATCGTGTATTTCTTTGTTGTAGAGACAGTTTCTGTGCTCTCCGCGGACGGCTTCATTGTTGTCGCTCGTTGTTTGTTTCAGTCTTTGCGCAACATATTGCCTCGTCCATTTTTTAAATCACATTTAGTCCCACTTTTACACCCCGAATCTCATTGTTGTCGTCTGTGTGTTTGTTTGTGAAAACACAGAGGATAAGTCTGTTTCGTTTCCGTCGAAGTAACTCCACTATCTGAGCAAAGTAAACGCTTCCTCGTTTGAAGTTTTCTGAAGCTCAACGTAGTTGTCATCGACATCTTTGAATAACGACACCATAGTGAGTCGATGCTGTACGGCAACTTTCTGTGTGGTTACTGATTCTGAAGTGTTTTGTTTAATATGTATTATCGCTGCTCTTCTCAGCATTGAATGAATGGGCTTTTTTCTGCGCATGCGTGCACGATGCCAAAGTTTATAAACAAGAGGGAGTCACATGACGCAAGTATTGTGAAATAGATAAGACTGAACATGTTCTTATCATGTTTACACGAATAATTCAACTTTATGTATGCAATTATATCCACACAGCTCCATTAAAAGACTTTAATATAAACTAGTACGTCCTGTCACAGCAGTGTTAACCCTGTATCACCCTGTGTCTCCTTACAGTATGTCCCCCTACATCCATTTATAGCCTTTACATTACAGCTCAGTGAAGGATTACCTTTCTGTGAATAGTTCCAGATGCTTAGTTTAAAATGACTTGCTGGACTCATGGTGAAAAAGTGAGTACTCTCATGTTTCAGTGACTGTGGACGTGATGGTCTGGGAGGTGGTGACCCCCAAACATCCGAGTGTGGAGGTGGACTCAGAGCCTCAGGGTGAACACACAGGTAATATGACCTGCATACAGTATGACCTGTGAAATGACTGACAATGCACTGATTCGTCGTTGAGGAGATGTGTAAGAACTTCACTTCACACATGAAAGATTCTGGAGAATTCCGATGGCTGAAGTTGAAAACGTTGATAATTAAGGTGTGATAGAGACGTCTTGTCAAGGCAGTTCTGTCAGACCGACACAAAGGCTTTGAAAAGATGATACAAAAGGTCCTTGCTTGGCCTTAGTCACAGCTCCCATTCATAAAGTCAATTCGTAAAAACAAATTAGAAAAACATTCCACTGATAGAAAATACACTCCTTAAATTTGATCGAGTTTATCTCAGTTTTTTCTTTTTTCATATTTGTAAAAATGTTTTTTTTTTAAATTGATTTAATTTTTTTTATTCACAACATGTAGCGCTGGAAGTTTTAGTACTTTTAGATCGAGCTTGAAGACTCACCTGTGTACAGCCTTTCATTAAACTATTTATTTGAATACTTTTCTTTATCGATATGCTAACTCTGCACTGTAGCTACATGTTTCTCACATTTTTTTTTACAACTCTTCGTTTTGTTTGAATGATTTTGAAACGTCCTCTTCTCCTGTGTTCTCCTTCCCTTTGTCGTGATGCTTTAGATGTCGCGCGTGGAGCACTTTGAATCGCCTTGTTGCTGAAATGTTCGTTATACTTTAATAAAGAGAAGTGATCATAGAAATTATTTGACAGTCAGAAAGAAAAGTACTATTAACAAACAATGAAAAGCATAAAGCAAAGGAATGGTCAAACTCTTGTTGATTAGATTTTAATAACTGGAAACAAGTCAAACAAGCAAAGACGGATTGATTCGATGTTGTTCCATCTCGTCCATACTTGGAATATTATTTAAAATGATGAAATATTAGCCTATATATAAAAATCAGCGTTATTTTTATGTTATGAGAAAAAACCTGTCAGATTTTAAAACAATTTGAGGGGTCTCCTGCTTTAAAAAATGCTGTAAAAACAGCTTTTTTTTTGCCGGTAATGTGTATGTGACTTCAGGTGTTCCTGGAGCCAGCCTCTAGTGGACACTCGACGAACTGCAGGATTTGGCACTTCCGCGTTGGCTTCATTTTTAAAGACTGGAGGTTGCTGCTTGGTTGCAACCTGTCAAACATCTGTCAGTCAAACATCTGTCAGTCAAACATCTGTCAGTCAAACATCTGTTAAAACCTGTCAAACATCTGGTATCTGCTCAATACTTTGTTACTCCATGAATGAACTGAAAAATGCTGCACACACTTGAGTCAGGCACCAAATTAAAGAAACTTCCCGTCTTAAGCTTTAAGGTTCACTCCACAACAATGTAAGACGTGTTTTTCCCCGTCATGCCAACCAGAGGAAAGTTATTCTTATTTCACTTCCTTCTATCGCATCCAAGGTCAGACGATACTAAATACTTAACCCACAATGCTTCATGCTTTGCTAAACAAAAATGTTGTAACTGTAGTTTTTCCTCTTAGAAATCTACTAAATACTACCAGAAAAAAGAGGGAATTCTGTAACAGGCATTTCACTTCCAGAGTGATGAGATCGGGGTGTTGATCCGGAGTTGCTCTGAGTTTTGAGCATGCTCTCTGTTGATGATTGGAGAAAAAAGCAACACTACAGCTAGCATAAAGATCAGACAGGTTTTTCAGACTTCCTGGTTGATGGTGAAAGCTTTGCAGCTGTTCTGAAGTCAGAAGATTGCGTGTAAGAATTTGAGAAGTTGCTTGTAATTCACTTCAGTAATCCTAATTTCGGATAATGACATCAACTTTGGAGCTGTTAATCCGTAAAGGCTTTTTTCTTAATCAGGATCTAACCTTAGTCACCATGGTAACCACACTACAAAGGATTTGTGTATGTCTGAATGCTTAATACCGCCTGTTTGTCTGCTCTTACCTCCAGAGGTGATGATGGATGCAGACGGAGACCAATCACATGAACTGCTCTGCTGCGAGGAGAGCCTCTCCTCCTCGCCACGATTCCCCACCAGCGACAGCTACATGGAATACGGTACATGAGACACCAGCATGCTTCAGATTTAAACACAGCAGACGATAACGTCAACACTACATGTTTCTGTTTTCTCCTCCTAGACGACCTCCCTGACCTGCGGGAGGTGCAGGAGGAGGCGGAGCAAACAGCCCCACCTGTCTACCAGGTGGTCGTGGGCGTGTCTCACCTGGATCAAAGTGCACACGGCCAGCTGCCGGACACTCACTGGCTGACACAGCTGGCTCACATCGCCACTGGACCCCAGAGCCCGCTGCTACAGACGTCTCTTCACAGCAGGTTGGTAGGCTTTACATTCCTCCCGACATCATGCACTGAAACAGATATTATGAATGAAAAAGAATCTGAACAAACCAATGTAGCGTAGTATAAATACTGTTCAAATGTGTCTCAGAAACCCTGTTTTTTTAAGATGTATTTTATTGGATCTTATTGGACAGAAGGACAGTGGATAGAGTCGGAAAATGAGGCTAGAGAGAGAGAGAGAGAGAGAGAAAGGGGAATGTCAACCTCTGTGTACACGGAGCTAGCCACTAGGCCACCGGCGCCCTACCATGTCACAAAACTGATTGAATACAAAATAACTCATCAATCAAATAACATTCAAATTCGGAACTTCAAAATGACAAAGCAACAACACAAACCTTTAAATCTCCTGTCAGAAGTTTCCAGCTGGTTATGAAACAGACTGAAGTAAAATATGTCTTTATGTCACCTTCAAAAGCAAACCAGACAATCAGACATTTTGAAAAAAGAAAAACACGCCCATTGGTCCTTTTTTTCATAGTGTCAGGCATTCAAATTTTTTCCAAAAGCGCTGTCCTGGTCCCTTTTTAAAAAAAAAATGTTTTTCTTTATTTTCATCTTGAGGCGTTTTTAAGGCACCCTACACGGACCTTTTGCCTCTCTCCTCTAAAACAGATTCCTCCTGACCTTAACAGACTTCACACTTTTCTAATAGAATTGTGCTCAAACTAGGATCAATATTGGAGATGCTTTTGAAAAATGGAGAGAGGTTAGAACACAGAAAGGTTTACCGACCGATGCAGAGCTGGCTAAACTCCTCTAAACTCTCTCCAATGTTTTAAATCTGGACTGCAGTACCCATTTTAAACACTGGGTGTCATACTTACATATTGCTCCTTTAAAGTCTTGTGTTGCCTCTCATGAGCCTGTGTCTCTTTCAGATCCTCGTCGGTCTACCTCTCCAGCACTAATCTACATTCCTACGCCCGACCTCCCCCCTCTCCTCCCAGCAGCACATCGCCGCCCCCCAGAGGTGACGGCAGGGAGCGTCGACGCAGAAGGGTACAGCTCAAGTTTTCCAAACTCTGCGTTATCATTATGTACATGCAAAGCTCTGAGTCTTTTATGTAAATCTCCTTTCTGAAATGACTCCAGCTCTGTTTCGTATAGCTGTCTCTGCAGGTCAACACTGAGCTGTGCTGCGCTTGTTTGTTTGGCGCTTACAGTCGACTCTGCAGCAGCTGTTTGTTTCCTGTTAATCCCACATGTACCTGACACAGCTGCCACTTCATTTTTTAACAGAAGAGCAGTGAATGTGGTTCTGCAGTGTCAACCAAATCCTCCCTGTCAGACGAAGAAGACATGGGCTGGAGCTTCTCCTGGCCCCCCACAGCCTGGCACTGCTTCCTCAAAGGTAGGTGCAGAGAGATGATGTCATCGCTTTCTGTTTCCTGCCACCTCAAACTGGGTCACCACTTTTTTTTTTTTTTTTATCTACAAGGAATAAGAGTAAAAAGTGAAGTTTTATATAATTTTTGATCACACAGCAGCTATTCTCTTTCTTCAGGCACTCAGCTGCGTTTCCACAGCGGCTCTAATGTGGAGTGGCAGGACGTCGAGGACATGGACTCTGCCGAGGTAGAGGACTCTGGTGATGAGGAGCAGTCCAGATCTCTGAAGGTGCATTATGCAAGAAGCTTAAGGCGGCACTTAGACTGTCAGACTCCTGAGTTCACCGTGTACTTATGTTTGGTCTCCATCTGGAGCGCATTGTGGTTTTTAGTGCACTGAGTCCGGACACTTTGTCAGTTAAGTTTAGTTTAGTTTTTTTTTAAGTTTTTTTTTAAAATCTGTATAATTTATGTTGAGGAAAAACTTTGAAAGTAGGCCGAAAGGTTTTAATCAGAAGTGAACAGAACATTTTAAATACAAAATGAAAAATATACAAATCAACTAAAACCTGTTTGTTTCTTTGCAGAGTTATGGTTCTGAAGGTCTCCAGCTGGTGGAGAACTCAGAGATGGTGGTGTCAGGTCAGGCCGTCCTGCAGCTGACCTTTGACCCCGGTGCATTCGGACAGGCCCCTGTGACCACCCGCTGCCAGCTCGACCACCCGTTCTACGTCAAAAACAAAGGTATGAGTGATGATGAGAAAAACAACAAAACAGTTTTTTTTTTTATCAGCTTTTTTTTTAACGCTCAGGTTACTTTCTATCAGGGTGGTCGTCATTTTACCCAAGCTTGACCGTGGTGCGTCATGGGATACCGTGCTATGAAATGGAAATAGGAGGCGTGTGCCTTCCTCCAGGACACAGAGATGCCAAACAAATCGACAACTCGCTGGTCTTTGACACATTTAAGAGGTAAAATAGAAACATGCTGCTCCAGAAGAAGTACAATTATTTGATAAAAATGTATGAAATTGGTATAAAACAGTACCTTTCTTTATTTTGTGTTTTCTTCAGTTATGATTTCACTCCTCTGGACTCCTCGGCGGTTTATGTGTTGAGCAGTATGGCCAGAAGGCGGCGTACCTCCCAGTCCAGCGGGGGAGCCGTTTCTCCAGAGAGAGACACATCACAAGGTGCTGCACTTCAAGTCTCCTACAAGTTCAGATAAACAGCTGACTTTTCAGTACGTACTGATTTGGCCAAAATGCAGTATGTGAACAAATGTGAGATCAGTACTACATACTGCATATTGCATTTTGGTCATCATTACGTACTTCTAGTACAGTAGGCAGATTCGAGAGTATTGCGCAAAAAGCAAAAAGTTCCTTTAACCAGCATTATTTTTCTGACGGCCAGCAGGGGGCGACTCCACTGGTTGCACAAAGATGTGTGACTGTGTTGGAGTCTTAGGTGAAAATGACTCAGTGAACATTTCCTTGATGAAATAATGGTCTGGATTCATGATGACAGCAAAATCTAAATGTTTAAATGATGGACAGATTAAGGGTTAAATGGTTGTTAAGTTTGATAAACTTTGCAGTATGTGCATGTGATTGAAAAGTTCTGAAAAAAGTTGAAATAAAAGTATAGCTGGAGCAGGAAATTCAAACTGTAGGTCCACAAAGCACTAGATGATGTTGTAGTGGCTACAGCTTCCTTTTATATTCAGTTTATGACAGAAGCATTAAGAACAGGTGTTAGTATTCATAAACACATCATACACAAGCAGGGTTGTAGATGCATCACTTTAAAGTAACCCTTTGAATTTTGGATCTTTTTAAACAGACGCACACAGTCCCAGTCCCTCCCACTCTCCTCGTCAAAAGCCAACCAAAAGCCAGCAAGACAACAAAGCAGGAAGTGCCACGCCCGCTAAGTGCAAGCGGCCAATGAACGCCTTCATGCTGTTTGCCAAGAAGTTCAGGGTGGAGTACACACAGATGTACCCCGGGAAAGACAACAGGTGGGTGTTGTCTACATGTTGTGTGTGTGTGTGTTTCTGTGTTAACAGTGATGTTAAAGGACGAGGGCGTTTGTGTTTCAGAGCGATCAGTGTGCTGCTCGGGGAGCAGTGGAAGAAGATGCGAAGTGAGGAGCGCCGTGTGTTCACCGTGCAGGCCAAAGCCCTCGCAGACGAACAGAAGAGACTCAACCCAGACTGCTGGAAACGCAAACGTACCACCTCTGTGAGCACACACACACACACACACACACACACACACACACACACACACACACACACACACACACACACACACACACACACACTTTACTTAAGTGTTTTTTGCTGCTGTCTAATTCCTAATCCGTGTCCTACAGGGTTGTCAGGGAAACTAAGGCAGCAGAGAAGAAGAGGGCCTGTAGGAGTGCACATAGACAAACACACAAAGGAGCATCCTGTAACCTAAATCTATGCGTCAGTCTTCTCATTATGTAAACATCAGACGTGCCTTGATCTCCTAACTTCTTCTTTAGCAGGACATTAAGGCCACAGTGTACACTCGTGTCTCCTTCCAGGAACAGACATTTTGAACCAAACAAATTGCATTTCATCCATGACGGGATTGATCTCCTCGAGTGATTTTACAATATGTGACATTTAAAAAAAAAAAAAAGAAGAGATTCTGATAGTTTTCAGTTTCTCACCATATGCTTGAAACCGGTGGAAGTTGTGGTGCTGCAGCATTTTAGTTCAAAGTAGATAATGTAGCTATTTTCTCCAAATTATATATTATATAAAGATATATTTACAACATAGTTTTGCCGGTATTTGGCTTGCATTTGCACAGTGTATTGCACAAAACTAGAATATTTAACTTTGCTTTCATGTAATGTTTTGATTTTAAACAAATGTTTTATTTACTTCTTATAAAAATGTGACTTTAATAACTTAAAGGCTCAGTACACGACTTTCTGAACATGAAAATGTAAAAGTATAGTATACACGATAAGTAAAAATATTGTGGAGTAACGGCTTTCTAAAAAGTGTGAAGTTTAACTCCTTCTGGGTTTGTTGTTCTGAGCTCTGTGTTCACAATGAAGGGGCGGAGCTTCTTTCAGCTTGTTAAGAGGCTCAGAGGCTCAAACAAGTTTCATGGTTTTTTTCACGTTAACCTCTCCCTCCCCAACCGTTAGTTCTGCCACCAGATGGTGGAAGAGAGACGGCCCACTGGGGGGCGCTGTGACACCCATCGTCCCTGGAGGTGGTTAAAACATTTAACGTTGCACACTGCCACGCAAGTGATTAGGCTAAAACACTATCCAAACACTGACATTAGAACACCACACAATAGCCCAAACACCCTCATACTATTTTTTTAATTCATTATAAGAAACTACTTCTTTTTTTTTTCACAATAATATGCAATTTTAAACCATTTTCCATTTTTACATGTTTTCAGAAGAAATCTAGCGACCGCATTAACAGTGTCTTGCGATCCCTCAGGGGGTCCCAACCCTCACTTTGGGAACCACTGGTCTAGAAAATCCAACAACAGAAGAAACTTGAAATTGATCGCATTGATTTTTTTTCCCCCTAGATGTTGATCTCTCCGTCTCACAGACACTTACTCATGAAACAGAGCATTAGTTTTATTTTGCAAATCTGCTCTGAAAGTCGCATAGTAAGCCTCAAACAAATGTCCAGCAGATCAGCGGACAAAACCCCATTACTCCTTCTTTAGAAAGTTTTTATTTTGAAAAAAATCGTAAAGAGTCCCTTTAGTTGCTCAAAAAACAAAAACACACTGGTTGAGTTAACTCTTTCATGACAGTAATTAAAATGCAGATTCAAGTAAGAGTATTGTCCCTCGTGACCTTTACTGATTTCACAGCCTTTGTATCAGACGTTATGGTAATTCATATTTAATGTCACAAGTTATATAAAGTCACATGATACAGTATTTTAATGAAAATGCCGTTATATCACACAGAGCAGAATGACATGTCAGCAGAAAATAATTTACTCTAAAAACAAGAATTCAATCAATCTTTATTCGTATAGACAAGACAAACAGAGCAGGTCCACACCGTACTCTTTATTATTTATATATATATATGTATATATATATATATATATATATACATTGATATTATTTGTTTCTTTTTTTTGTCAGTGTGCCATATTAGTTGTTAGGTTGTGTTTTATCTAAGTAAAGAATATTTGTGTAGCAGGCTTTAAGAGGGCTCGTTTTTTCATTCAGATTTACTCAATGTCAACAAAGAAAGTCTGTTTTTGGGGAGCTCTGAGACTTATTTAAACTGCTTGAAAAGGAGGATAGTGTGTGACCTTTAGGCAAAATATCTACCGGCTAAGAGCTGCTAATTCATTCATATTAATAATGTGAGGATGTATTTCTTATTCAGCCATCAACAATTAGTTTAAACAATATAGACAGTTCAAAAAAAGTCAACAGTCATGTTATTATAAAAGACTTGTACCCATGTCTCTGCCTGTAATCTGGTTTTATGTTAAGTGCTGAGTGCCTGGTAATACATTGAATTGATGTGACAGGGATGTGGATCCCAGATGATAAAGTAAAAGCCTCACTGTTTGTGAAGGCTGGATGTTGATCTGCGTCAGGGTTTAAGTGCCTTAGATAAAGTAGCTCCATTCAGTGAAATTAATTGTGAGATGAAGTGAAATGAAACGGACATCCATCCAGGGTGGGCACTCCTATTGTCACTGCATAACGAGGTTTATTATAAATGCACTATATACACTTTATCTTGTGCGACTGCTGCAGTATGGTGAAATGGCAATAATTAAAGTAGTTATATAGAAATAGATTTTTTTTTGGGGGGGGGGGGGGGGGTTTGACTTCAGCTTTGTTAACCTGTTGTGGTCGTGCATTGATTGTTAACTTCTGTTTGTCTTTGCTATAATGTCATGTACAGGTGCATCATGGGAGACAATGCAATATCATGTGTTACACTTTCAATAAAAGCATGATACAAAATCTGTCCACACAGAGTCTGTGTATGTTTAAGACATGAAGAAAGACACGTTAGAGGTAGGTTTAGGTCATAACAAGTACTTTTTAATTGTTTTCTCCTCTCAGAAAAAGAACGTGTTTTTAATCATATACACAGTTTGTTTGACCTGTCGCTATATACACGGCTGGAGATAAAAGGTAGAGACATTTAGCTGCTACTGTCATGAAGATAAAAAGAGATTATAACTATAAACATGATCAATATATCCAGGCTAAAATTATCAAATAGAATCCGCACAGTTATATATGTGTCAATGACTAGAAAATCACTTTTTATAGTAAAATAGAAAATATATAGAAGTACAGTATAAACATACAGTAATTTGGCCTTTTCATGTATTCAGGGCTATTTACACACAAAAGAAAAGAAGGAGTTGATACATGTTACAGTTAGATCTGGATCCATCACAGTCCGGTCAAGTCGCAGCAGCCTCTTTGATTTGTGTCGTTTTGCATCCCCAGAAGAGCAACGGATGCAAAAATGCTACAGAGTGGAGGCAAAGCGGCACAGACAGAAGCGGGCGAGGTTGTTTTTGGAAAGGGATTCAGAGGTTTGTTTTGATCGTGTGTGACGCAAAGAAAGTATTCAAACAGTCAAAGCAAAAGTGACACCAGAGCAGAGGACGTGTGGGGATCCAAAACACACGGCTCACGGCTTCAGAGGAAAAAAAATCCCACAAATAAAAAAAAGTTCAGATGTTTCTCTTTCCACTGATTTGATTCTTTATCTTTAAATTTGCAACATTGTGACATCACACTGTACGTGTACATCTGCACGTTGTGAAAAACTGCTGTCAATGAATATCATTTTCTTGTTCAACGACAAAAATGATTGTGCCCCTTTTTCCAGTCACGTGTAAGGCTGTAAGTGACTCTGATGTTTAATACTCTAAAAATATTGTTTGTTTTTGTGTAATATCACTTTAACTCAAATTGCTTCTTTTTTTTTCTTTTTTTACAAATCATTGGAGTCAGACTGAATTTCCCCCTCTTTGACATTTATATTTGAAGGTAACGAGCGCGACGAGATGTTAAGAAAATAGAAAACAGTCACAGATCATTGTTTTGGCATATTAGTTCGACACAGTCGTACAGTAGTATCAAAACACGTTGTCAGTACTAGAACATGAACTACAGAAGGCACGGGGTAACCAGAGAGCACTGAGCCTGCAGCAGACACATGAAGAGAGAAATTCAAAAGCATGTGAGGCATCAACAGATTTATAATATACATATTATATATATATATGCAAAACTGTATATAAGGGAATGTGGGTTTGAGTCTATAATTCTGTCTTTATGAAAAAACATGAGTTTAGGAGAAAGTCATTTCCTTCATTTCTTTTGTTTGACTTCTAATCTGATCTTTAATTTTATTTACTTTAATGTTTTACTGTCGCCAAATGCATCTTTTTGTTTTAATAAATCTAAAAAAAGTCTGGAAATATGGGGCGCCTGCTGGCCAAGTGGTTTTGTCATGTGTCCCATGTACAGAGACTGTAGTCCTCGTCGCAGCGGCTGTGGGTTCAAATCCGACCTCGGCCCTTTGCTGCATGCCACCCCCTGCTCTCTCCTCACAACATTTCCTGTCTCTCTCTTTACATGTCCTACTGGATAAAATAAAGTCTAAAATGCCCCAAAAATAGGTTTTTGATTGCACTTTCTGGACGCCATGAGCAGAAAACGATCCATACTTTTAATGAGACTGTTTTCATCTGAGTCATTTCTGTTCGACATATTCAGGTCGTAATCTTGGGATATCAATGCTGACTTTTCCAGGATGGCGACTTGATTTCTCAAGATCTACTGAAAGAACGACTGATATGAACTTTTCTTTACAGGAAAAAAACAGCGTTGTAATCCTGAGATAAGATAAAGAAGTCGAGAATCTCGAAGAAAACAACCGAAATGTGTTGATATCACAGGAGAACGGAGTGAAACAAAATGTAAGTATGCATGTCCTCGTAGGACTTCCATAGAAATCACAGCAACAGCTGACTGCTTCCATTATTAAGAAAAAAACTTTTATAAAAAACAATGTTCTCAGATTACATCAGAATTTCTACAAAGTATACAGATGATTTTATTTTGTGTCATTTTCTTTATATTTCAATTAAAGCCCGCTTTTTTTTTTCTGTTGTTTCCCAGTTCATGCTCTGCTGCTTTAGGCTCGATGCTCACCACACACACACACACACACACACACACACACACACACACACACACACACACACACACACACACACACACACACACACACACACACACACACACACACACACACACACACACACACACACACACACACACACACACACACACACACACACACACGCAGCTTGAAAGTGTGTTGGCTGTTATTGGAAAGGCAGTGAAGCTGTTTTGGTACCTCTTTCTTATCATGAAGTTGTTTCTCCTGCCATCAAAGTGGACAGAGTCTAGTAGAACCGTGTATTTATTAAATTTACTGAAATAAGCATTCATTAAAATGTTTTGAAAATGAGGCTCTTTAAATGGATTTTGGTCCTTATCGTCTGCAGCCCTTTTCCAAAAATGACTAACTAATGAGTCAAAGAGAGCTCACACAACATGGCGACATATCACCTGTCATCTCAGAAGCAAGCCATCACTGGTGTGTGTGTGTGTGTGTGTGTGTGTGTGTGTGTGTGTGTGTGTGTGCGTGCATCGGTGTGTGCGTGTTTGTTTATGTGTGTGTGCGTGTGCGTTTGTGTGTGTGCGTTTGTGTGTCTGTGTGTGTGTGTGCGTTTGTGTGTCTGTGTGTGTGTGTGTGTGTGTGTGTGTGTGTGCGTTTGTGTGTGTGTGTGTGTGTGTGTGTGTGTGTGTGCGTTTGTGTGTGTGTGCTGGTAAGAAACCAGCTGGAACATGTTTGTGTGTCTACATGAGGGACTCCAGGCTCTCAGCGATGTTTGTCTGTCCCAGAGGAACGGATCCGTTGGTCTCTGGATTCTGCAGGGCTCGCTGGTCCTCCTGGCTGCTCACCAGACTCAGCACGGCTCGGTACAGGTACTGGTACTGCTCCTGTAGGGACAAAAACAAAACCTCAAGACTTAGACCCGTGTCCACCTAGAGTATTTTCCGGGCAGAAAAGCGCTGGCTGTGCGCTCAGGAGTGTTTGCATGAAGCGTTTGAGCGCTGAGAAGAGAAGCGCTGCATGTCCATCCTGTTTCTATGACAACAGTTTGTTGACAACGGACAACAATGGCCAACAATGCTCCATTAGTTTTTACAGCATGCTTTTTTATTTGAGATGGTTTCTTACCCCAGTAGACACCGAGCAAAGAGGAAGGGAGTATAAGATACGATCCGCAGGAGACTTAAATACAGGGAATATCAAACATTTTGAAAAGAGCGCCCGTGACGTCAACAGCGCCTTTCTGAAAAGTTGAACGTTTTTCAACTTCAGCGCTCGTGGCAGCCACACAAAAGCCGCAGATTGCTTGTAAAAAACCTGCTTTTCATCCAGGCGCCCGCTTGACAACTAAAAAAAAGACGCTGGCGCTGAGAAAAAAACGCTAGGTGGACGCAGAGCCATAACCGTGTTTTATGAATAAGCTGTCGATTTTCTTCTTTGTGTCGTTTCATAGATCTTAAAGAGCTGGCAGAGAAATGGGAGCTTCACAAGGTTTCACTGTGTTTCAGTACTTACGACATCGTTAAAAACCCCGGGCCTCATCAGGTTGGTCATCCGCGCCACCTGGTAGACATCCACAGCTCCGTCCTCCTCAAGCTGACTGGACAGGGTGGTGAGGGCACAGAACAGCCCTGATATAGCACCTCCCAAGCTACGAACACAACCACACACACAAATTGAGCCTCACAAAGAAGAAAAAACTAAGTCAACACAACGAGTGGTCCTGTCTGTTCTTGGACTCACGGATCATGAACGACTGAGGGTCTGTCTGAATGTCTGCTGTGCTCTTTGACGGTGTTGACCAGATCAAAACTGTTCCTGATTGGACTGTCTGGGTTCGGCCAGCAGGGGGCGCTGTATTGTCGCACCTCCAACACATACTCGCTCTAGATACAGGAAGAGAAAAACAGAAAGAAGGAGCAAGATGACACAAGTGTCTTTATCTGTTTGAATAGATAAATGTAAAACTGCATATCTCGTGTGTTTTACCTGAGTAGACTCCACTCTAAAGTCCTGCACCATAAGTCTTTCGTCATTGGACAGGCTCACAAGCTCCTCCCCCCTGTGTGACACAATGAAACCCTCAAAGCTCATTGGCTGGTCTTTTCTGGGCCAGTAAACACAAGCGTCCGCCTCCGCATTCTGAAATAAACAGGAAAACACGTCAGAGTGTGAGTACATGAGGAGTTCTTCAACAAGGATTAGAGAGATGAAGAGTCTGTGTCATACCTGGCAGTGTGCGTCTGGCAGGCGGACGACAGTGTGTGTGTTGTGCTCCCAGATCATCCTCCAGAAATCCGCCACCGTGCTGCTCAGGGGAGTCTGGCTCACGATGAACTCCTTACTGTGATGATGACCCTGAGACGACACCAAGTTGGTTGTTTCAAGATGACATATTAAAACCCCTTTTCCACCTTTTCAAACAGTCCCCTGTGGTCTAAATGAAACATCTGAGCTGTGCTTTGTTCAAAATATAACATGAATCAAGCACCAGAGGAGGTTTGTGAGCCTGTATAAACCAGCTCTCTCAGAATGCTCCGTTTTGGTGTGTGTGTCTCTTTAAATGTAATGAGCCCCCCCCCTGAGTTTTCCTGGTAGACATCACTCCTCTGTAGTGAGAATAAAAATGGCGGACCTACGAAAAAGTTGTTCTAGACTGGGGGTGGAGTCCATGGCTGGAGATACCAGGGGAGTGACATCACAAGGAGAGCAAATTTGAAACGGAGAATTTTCTCTGTGTTGTAAGACTTATGCAGACCACAAACAAAGGACTGGATGGGTTTATTTCACATTTTGTGGGTCAGTAGAAACTCAGGTTACCTAAATATATGTTCAAAAACACTGTGAAAGTGGATTCTTCATAAAATGTCCTCTTTAACTAAAGACCAGTTTCTAATACAACAGTAACAACCACGAGTTGTCCATTTGTCTTACCATGACGTAGGAGGCGTTGATGAACCCCGTGGCGTTTGATTCTGAAGCAGTCAGACACACTCTGGATCTCTCCACTAAAAAAAAGACACAAAGAAACGAGCTAGGAACAAATAACTGGCAAACAGAGACCTAACAACATGATCTATGAGCTTCCTGTCATGTAAAATGTAAACCTAATATTAATAGACTCTTTAAAAGATAAGAGACACAGACTAATCAAATATGACTGAACGTGATTTTAAGTTTTTCTTTTAGCTTTGTATTTTTTTGCAGTTATTTCTGTGTATTTTTACTTATTTAAACACATTCTTCGACTTCCTGTAAACCACTAAATTCAAACTGGCTGACAGCTTAACCCTTCAAGGAATTGTAAAAGCAAAGGGGAAAATAAATGTAAAAAAATAATGGCATAAAATAAGATATTAAATAATATAATACAATAAACATACAAAATAAATGGAAAAATATTTAAAGAGAAATAGAGACAGACTGATGTCCATTTTAGAAATATGAAACTTAAGACTATTGGCGATCTGGCGCCCTGCAGCCGTTTCCTTTCAGCTCAGATATGAAAGCAGCCCTGCTCACCGGGCATCAGCGCTCTGGCTCTGTTCCTCTCCGCGTTGCCGTCTCTCAGAGCCGTGCTGTAGTCTGCGTGCTTCGCCTGCCGCTGACTGATCAACTAAAATACAAACAAAACAGTCAGTTACATTCAAAGCATGAACATGTGGGATGGATGTGATCCAAATGATAAAAAGGAGTTTGGCAAATTCCTGGAAATGTAGAGCCAATGCATACCGTCAAACTTTCTACACTAAACATTTGACTGGAGGGGGCGAGTGTAGCGTAGTGGTTAGTGCGAGCACCACATGTACGGAGGTTATAAAGTGGGCCGCTCGAGTTTGGATTCAACATGTGGCTCCTTTCCCAATATCGTTTCTCTCCCTGATTTCTGATTCTATCCACTGTCCTATCTCTACAATAAAGGCCCAAAATCAAATCTATCACTGGAGTGACGGAGAGACAACGTTGGTTTTCATCATTATTTCATTCTTTATAAACATTTACAGAGTCTCTCCTGTTCCTCATGTTTCCCCGTATTTTCTTCAATAAAAAACAGTGTCCAACTGTTTTCTCTGTGCAGCCGGGGCGATAAGTAAAAGTGACAGGGAGTTGAAAGTAGAAGTAAAAAACAGGAGCTTCACAGCTAAGACAGCTGGATAAATAATGAATCTATATGGTCGTCTTACTGACACAGGCGCTAATATGTCAAACCCTGCAGATACATCCCCTTAGGCGTTACTTTGGGATCGGCATTATTTGATCGACATGGGGGGGAAAAAGGGAACACGCTGTACCTTAAACTGTCTGTCCATACGTGTCCTGCCTGACGGCCCGGGGGTCAGGAGGTCTGACACATAAGTGTGGAGGAGGTCAGACGTCACAGAGGTGTCCCGGCTCAAGACGGCCTCCACCAGAGCATCATGGATGAACACGTACTGCTCCTGCAGGAGAGGGACAGGGCTGAGTGATCCTGAGGATGCACCTATTCTTACATGTTGTAAGTGTGTGTTTGTGTCAGGTCGCTTACCTCTGTTTGAACCAGGAAGTTCCTCTGTGTTCTCACATGTTTAAGAAAACCAAGAACATTCACAGTACCCTGATCCTGGATCTGCTGCAGCATGCTGTCTATCACGATGTAGGTGCCTGTTCTTCCTACTCCGGCACTGTGGCATCACAAGTCAAAAAACGTTTATTCAGTTTAGGGCGTATTTGACATGGTAGCTCTCTTTTTGTCTCCCAAGATTAAAGTGGAATCTGACATACGCACACACAGTTTACC
This sequence comes from Labrus bergylta, assembly GCF_963930695.1. NCBI lineage: Eukaryota > Metazoa > Chordata > Actinopteri > Labriformes > Labridae > Labrus > Labrus bergylta. The sequence goes on along the minus strand of NC_089217.1, from coordinate 15,686,736 downwards.
TGCAGTGTACCAGAACAGGCCCGACCTCCTGTGTCCTCGCCTGGGAGGATGCTCTGATGAAGGACAGGACAGGCAGAGTGTATTCTGGGACGCCCATGTCTGGCCACTGGGTGTAGTGGTAATGGAGGACCGTGTGTTCAACTCTCCTCTGAGACGCCTGGAGGAACAAAACAGGTATAAAACAGTGAGCCCTTTTATTTTTGACTTTCATTAAAACAGCATTGTCAGCACAGTTTGTTGATGTATGTGTGTTTGAGAGAGAGCGTTAAGGGTTTGTGTGTTAAGAACCTTGTTTGAGGTATCTCGGACAGTGAACGTCCGCATCGTGTAGTAAGCCAGGGTCTTGCTGCTTTTCAGGGTCACCTGGTATTGACCGTATTCCTCTTGGTTCTCATCGGGCCAGTACTGATCACATTTCGTCTGCAGAAAGACGAACAATGTACAACTTGATGGAATGGAGTACTGCAACAGAAGCGATCGATCCAAACCAGAGGATGGCAAACATCTAAACCTCTGGTGTCCTGAAAAAGTCATAGCCTATCCTTCTGGTTTATGAGAGGATCATATTTAAATAAATTAAAAAACAAGAATCATAGTTATAGTGCTTTAAAGGAGGTAAATATTCAGTTTCAGTTTAGGCAAAATAGTCAAAAAACATTCTTATAACAAATTAAAGTCAATTAAAAGCAATGAATAAACTGTGAGGCGGCAAAGTCATAATCGTTTGTCTTGGTCAGCTGTCCTGGTTTTCTCGGGCAGATATTCCAGGACTTTTGGGGCCCTAAGTGTAAATGGGCTTTTCCTTCACATGTACTTGTGATGTCATCGCGTCTCACAGCCCTAATCAGTCGTGCACAGCTGAAAAGCTCTGATAAACCCATCGTACTTTGCCTTGCCCAGCAACCAACGGCAGACTGACACAGTGACAAGCTTGTGAACATACAGGAGCAGTGAGTGACTGAAAGTCCGACATTTCCCTCAGGAGTAAATGTATATAAAGCTTACATTGGTCAGGCTGCGAGAAACACAGCACACATTGAATGCTGCTGTTTGCGACGCCTCTTCACCACTTTAAGATTTTGTTCACAGCTAATGTTGCTTTAAAAACTACAGAGCAGTAAAATCAACACATTTTGTCAAACATTATATAATCAGCTTCAATTGTTTTTCAACGCTTGTCAGAAAAAGTATTCAAAAATCTACAATCTAGGAGTTTAAATTTGCTTTTTTATTCAAACATTACCGTACTTTATTTTCTAAAGCTGCCCCTCCATTTGCAGCTTTTACTTTTTTGGAAGATAACATTCACTTTAAGTTACATTTCAGCATCTTATTTAGGAGTAAATCAAGGCTAGCAAGGTAGATGTCATGAAATACAAAATTTTGATTTATACAAAACATTTACAAGTTCCTCAGGCGTCTCAGGATTAGACGTCTCAGGCTTTGCTCTTTCAATGCGACACTGAAAGATAACGATGTACACACACACACACACACACACGATAAGATGTGAAAGTGTGAGGTCAGATGAAAGGTCACTCATCTCTGTGACAGAACGTGTGTTTGTGTTAGAAGTAGAGGGTCCTCTTACCCGTCCCTTCTCTTTGAGGTTTGTGATCATGACGATGACTCCGACATTCTGCTGCCAGATCATCCTCCAGAAGTCTTCCCTGCCCGCTCGGAGAGGCCCCTGAGCTGCGATGTACGCCCTTGTTCGCTCATAACCCTGTAGAGAAGGAAAAACATGAATTAACTAGAAAGTGCTGAATGCAAAGTCAAGTAGACAACGTTGTGATATTTCAGGATGCTGTGTCAGCCTTCCTTCTAGCATGCATGAGACCACACTTACATCCACAAAGTTGGCGTTGATGTAATCTCCAGATTTCCCGTCTCTGTCCAAACTGTTGCAGAGTTTGACTCGACTGTGGTCATCTGAAAGTAATAAAGGACGATCAGTTTCATCACTGCTGACGATGACATTTTAAAAAACAAAAGTTCAATGAGGCTGAACAGTGACGTACAGGCCAGTATGTTGATGTATCTGTTCTTGCTTTTATTGTCAGGGTGATTGGAGCTGTCGGTAGTGATGCCCATGTCCACCGTGCACGCCTGCACCTCCTGAGAAATGACAAAAAAAAACACACACACAAACAGGACGGAGGTTAGTTGTGAGAGGAAGCTGAAGATACTAAATGTGGTACAATGTGGTTTTTCTTTTAGACAAGTAGCTATTTATTTATTTATTATGACAACTGACTTAAATAAAACACTAACTCTTACAGTGAAGAGGTAAAGAAGGTTTGTGTATTGAGGAGAAAATCAATGAGAGAAACACAAGAAGAAGCCCAACATGCATTATATTCATTCCTGATCTGTAGTGTTGTAGTTCTCTAAATCGGTCTGGGTCTCAAGACCACTTTTTGAAGGTCTTGTCTCGCAATCAAAAGCATTTTTACTCGGTCTTGTTTCGGTCTCAGACTGGGCGGACTCTGGATTATAAATCAAGACCAACACTGAGAGGCTATTTTTCAAGTCATTACCGTGAAGGAAAACGCCTCTTTCTAAAAGAACAAATGACTTCAATTCATTTATAAGTCATTTTTCCCCCAGTTACAGCCCCAACCTTCCCAGTGTTACGGTTTAAGTGAATGACACGCCACCTGCACACAAGATGATGATTTTTCAGTGACATTAATGGTCTTGGTCTTGACTCAGTCTGCAGTAGATCCCTAAATGTCTCAGTCTGGTCTCGGGTATGTCTTGGTCTTGACTACAACACTACTGATCTGTTAACTCAAAAACACACATGTTCCCAGGCAGCTTCACAAATAACATAGTCATAAATAATATATTTGATCAATGAACTCTGCAGGCAAGTGATACTTCTGTAAGTGAGCGGTGTCAATGTTAGAAAACTGTCGTACAGAATAAGTGAAATATTAAAAAGGCTCTTGCTGTGGTGGAACTGAAAGGGTTCTTTGCTCCAATTCATTTTGAAAATGTGTCTCAGGTCTGACAACGACAATTCCTAATCATATAACCAAAAGCCTCTTTGTGATAACAAAAGGAAAATGAAACTTGGTGAATCACGTTATATCACTCTAAAATACTGGTGATGTCGTCTAAAAACAGACAACGGGGAAGAAAATAAATGTTGTTTTGATTTGTGGAGAAGGATAAAGGAGCCACCTCGGAAACTGCAGAAGAGAGGTGATAACGTAGGTGTCTTACCTCGTAGGATTCTTTGACAATCTAATGGAGGGTGGTGAGGATGCAGAAAGCACGACGATGGTGGTGGAGGTGGTAAAAGGAGAGTCGGAGGGGGGGCAAGATGACAGACACAGAGACACAGACAGACACACACACAGACACACAGACACAGACAGACAGACAGACAGACAGACAGACAGACAGACAGACAGACAGACAGACAGACAGGGAGTCAGTGCAGGTACAGGAACATGGGGTTCAGATACACACAGAGAGGCAATGCTAACTGGGAAATACAAAGATGTTCCCTTTGAGCCATGTCTGCCAAACCTAATACTGAACACTGTGACATATCAAAGCATCTTTTTGATTGTGCAAACACTGTTTACTCCCTCAGCTTAGCTTTTTACATGGATGTTAAATTTGCGCTGTGGCTTTAAAAACTGTGACAAAATAGGCTTTCACCTCGATGGGAGAAGTATCCGTCTGTTAATCCTGTCTGTGTGTCTTACTCAGAGGGTTCATGCTCGGAAACACGGGTGACTAATGTCATGCAAATGTATGTAGTTGTTGAGACTAATGCACAAGCTGTTTTCAAGTACACAACGACATTCAGACATGTTCAGAACTCCTGAGAGGAAAAAGAAAATCTTGGGATTCATTCACTAGGTCTGATCTATAAAGTTTTCTCTCCGGTGTTTATGACTTAAGACAAGTGAAAGAAACGTTTTTTTCAAGCTTGTTTTTTTTTTTAAGTTGTTTGATTCATTTTTTGTGTCTTATATGTGAAACAGAAGGTTTTTTCTGGTGGAAATTCAAAGATTCTTGGACTATTTATTTTATTGGTTAAAATTGGAAAATGCAAAGATGTTAAGTTCCTTCTTTTGTAAAAAAACAAACAAAAAAAAAAACAACAAAGGTTTAGAAAAATGTGGTATTTAGAAGAGGACGTTTTGTTTTGCTTACGCGTTCTATTTTTGGTAGTTCTCATTAAAAAATAAATGTTCAGCCAAAGGAAAGACATGACTGTTTGTGTGGACTGTACAGAGAAATATAAATATTCTCACCTGGAAGAAAACCTTACACAGTTAATCACTTCAACCTCTTCAGCATCAGCTTGATTGACCATGTATGCTCACACACACACACACACAAGGAATTTTTCTTCAGTCACTGTGCTCTCAACATCAAATATAAACATATTGTAAGAAAAAAGACTAATATATACAAGGCTAAATAAGATTATAGTGCAGTGGTGAGTAGTGCACTCTTGCAGTCGAAATGAAAATGACGACTACTAACACACAAAATAAGCCTGATTTATCAAAGTCAAACACACAGGAGAACACGATTAAAATCTAGAAAACAGAACTCCAGAATGTGTGTTTACATTTCACTCTCATACATACAGTACGTCCATCCCCAGATGAAACATGTTTAACACAAAGATGAAGATTTTACACTAAGTGAAATTGTTATATCGTATTAAATTTGAAGTCCTGTCTTCTGTTTGAGTGTTGGAGTCTGCTGTTACTTGTGAGAAACGTCTTCCTAACGAGCATGATGTTAATAAAGATATGGAAGAGCATTAGGAGCGAATGAGGTACTGTCTGCTTTTATGCAGGATTTATTTTATGTCTTCTATACTTTGCAGACCTTTTTTTTTTTCTTTTTCTTTTTAAATCTACATCATGATCCACTTCACCCACCTCAAACTCCTTGGAGAACGTGTTGGTGGAGTGCAGCTCCATGACATGTTTCACAAACTGTTTCACTGTCAGCGGCTCGTGACCGTCTGCAACCAAAGAGCAAACATTTACATTTTTGCATTACAATTCAGTCGTTTTTTATGTATCACAACTGTTAAAAAGTCCAGTGTGTATGTGTGTGTGTTACCTGTGGCCAGCAGCAGGGGTGTAGACGGAACAGATATGACTTTAGGTGATGCGGTGTCGTCAGGGTAGAAATTGGCTGCCTGGAAACAGTTTCTGCAACACAAACAGACCAATCTCTAAGTACACAAGTAATACTGATCCTGGCAGGTTTTTACCGTGTGTGTGTATATATGTCTGTGTGTGTGTGTGTACCTCCAGTAGATGAGTATGCCCACCAGTACCAGCAGACAGAGGATGGTGAGAGTGGAGACGACAGCCAGAGGAACGACCGTCCTCTTCTCTCTCTCCACACCTCCCACCAGTCCGACCCGAGACTCGTGGCTGCTGTTGCTGCTCCCTGCTAGAAAGGAGAGGCAACAACTTTATTATTATGTATTTGTATTACTTATAAGTACAACCTGTGATTCATTTAGATAATTCAATTAGAATAAACACTTTTCTTTTAACTAAATAGTATTGTATAGAACTCCTGACTTGTTTTGAATTCAGCTTAATCTACATTTTTAAAACAGCGGTTGATAAGTCCGTATCGAACTGATTCTCAAAACTACTACAGAGAACTTGGCAGAGAAGATTTGGCAAGTTTTTCATGGGCTCAACCCACATACTCAGCTCTGCTGCTCATCCCACAAACGCATGTTCCTTACAAATGTGGCACCATTTAAAAGTGAAATAAAGAGGCTTTCCAACGGTATAAGATTTATTGCTGAAAAGCATTGTTGCAACAAAGAAATAATCTACCAAACACATATTTCCTTACTTTTTGTGCAATGTTTATAAATAGGAAAGTGTATGCATGGAAAACTTGTTATGGCTGAACACATTCTGCCACACAGAGGCAGAGCACTGAGTAACATTTACCTGATGTTTGCTCCTCCGTGGGACTTCTTGCACCATCAAACAAAAACCCGTCCCCGATTAAGACCTGCTGCAAACCCTCTTCAATCAAAGCTCTTTTAATACCCTCCCTACCATCCCCTTCAATAAATGTTTCACTCCTAACACCTCCAGGTCCGTCACCATCCCCATCTCTATCTCTATCCTGGTAAACCTGTGTAAGTTTATCTTGATTGTCAGGAAACTGGAGTCCATCCCTTTCTTCAGATACAGCTGTTTTGTTACTATCCTTCACTCCATGACCAGTGACACAACGTTCATTTTTACCTACAGACTTCTGACTTATATCATCTTCCCTGACCTCATGGTCTTTTCCATCTTCTGCTCCATCTCCACCACCCTCTCTAGGAGGACCTCTTGCCTCCTCTGGCCAGAGAAAAAACCTTGAATTTAACTCTGTTTCATTCACACTGCTCGTCTCAGTATACAACGTATTTTCTGCAACAATCTCAACTTCAGTTTCTCTCTCTTTCTCTCCCAGCATGCCCCAGCCTGCTGTGCCACTGAACTGTCTGACTCTCTCATCTTTTTCACCGTCAACTTTGCTCACTCTTTGACTACGCATGTCGAATACTTCTTTTTTCTCTTCTTCTTCCACCTTGCCATTTAGCTCGCTTTCATCCCCCTCAGTTTCTTCTTCCAACACAGTTGTTTGACTGCTCTGTATTTTGTGTCCTGATCTTTGTGTGCCATAATCGTTTTCACTATCAGTCCTGACTTTTGATTCGCCCTTTGTCCCTGTTTGATCCCCTGTGAAGCTGACAGCTGAGTTTGCTATAGTAGGAGGGTCAGACTTGGCTGCAGTGATTGCATCGAAATCCTCACTGAGCTTGTTGCTACAAAAGCCAGAGCCTGATCCACTCCCATCTGCTGACATGTCAGTGTTGGATGCTTCTGCATTAGACGGAACAGACAAAGTCAGACTTTTAGAATCAAAGAAAGATAAGACGCTGTGTCTGTCCATCTTGGATTCCTTTTTAGTTTCAGGACTTTGCAAGATGCTGACATCATCTTGTATCCGATTATAAAGACTGTGATAAGTGCTCGGGTTATTCTCTTCAGCTCTGTTTGCTTTGGCTGAGTTGATGGTGCTTGAGTCATAATCAGGCAGCAGAGAAAGGGGATGTGAAGTGATTAAATGATCCTGAGAATCCAAAGCTCTAGAGGTCTGAGGGTGTTTTGAATCCATCTTCAGACTGACAATAGCTTGCTCTGCAGAGGGTTTGTGATTAGAATGAAAGAAAACACTGCTTGTTGCATCTTCAGCCAGGGCAGCAGAAGGATGGAAACTAACGGTGTATTCATTAAAAGGGTGGATTGGTTGAGGAGTGACACTGAATAAATCTCCATTAGCAGTGGGTCCTCCCTCTGGGATAGAGACTGCAGGTTTGGCAGGGTGGGCGATCACTCCACCAGCAGAGTTTGTTAAGCCAGGGGACAGATTGATGCGCGAGTCTTCAACCTTGGGAGTGGGAGTGTTTGCTGCAAGAAGAGTCACAAAGTAAAAGTCTCAAAGGAAACGTTTCTTATTTCAAGGAAGATGGAAGAAAAGGTAGTAATGAATCTTCCCAGAAAGTTGCGCATAGCAAAGTCTCTGATTCAGCAGAGGAAGAGCTTTCAGCTGTCATTATAACAAAGAATGCAAAAGGAGAGAGTTATTGTGCGAGTTCCAGATGAATCAACTTGGGCAAATCAAACAGGTGAGGCACCCTCATGATTAAAATGAAAACTGCATTCTGTAAGAAGCCATGGAGAAAACAACCACCAGAGGGCAGCGTTGAGCCACAGAAGAAAAGCTGCCCCATTTGAGGAGTCTCATAAGTGGATGAGAAGCACACAGACTGAGTGGATTCAAGTTGATATTGAAGAGCAACTACAGTATGACCTCATGTGGAGTCCAAATATGCTGCAAGATTTCTGTAGCATATTTAATTTCTCAGCCTGTTCAGAGAGAAATGCAGCCACTGAGTTTCACTCTAAATACAATCAAAGCCAGCAGCTTTTTCTTTCCAACCATCGTCACCACCACCATCAGCGTTGCCTACATCGTGCCACTACGCGACATGCTACAGAAATCATGGAGCACAGAAATGATGAGCCAAACAAAGGAAAAGTCTAACCTTCAAAATTGAAGCCAATGTATTAATAAAAGCAGTTTTTTAGCATGTTTTTCTTAATATGGGTGTCTCATCTTACTGTTAAACATGGGCTGCGTCGTGTGCATCAGCACTTTGAGCAGAGACGAGGTGGTGAACGTTTTGTAGACCGACTCTGCGAGCGTGTTGCTGGCGGTGGCCGTCCTCACTGTGATCCAGATGGAAGAAGAAGAGGAAGTGATGGTTTCCGGTGGAGGCTTGTTCACAGGCTCAGTGCTGTCTTCGGAGGAGACTCTATCCATATCATTACCTGTGGGACAGGAAAGTAATGATTCGACACGGCACCTGTTGAGCCACAACATGACGCTGCCTAACTCTACATGATGCAACATGTCCTGACATACCATGACGTGATCATTTCTCATGAAGACTTGAGGAGATATAAAGTGAATAAAATGACTGATGATCCAACACGCCATGATGTAACATGAGAGAGGATGTCATGAGAAGTAATTCACCTGTACTCTTAATTATGAGCATTATGATTACTTCTCTGTTACTTTTTCATATACTATAATAACACTTTTTTATCATTGCTTTTATAAGCATAACATCGGCCGATATTAGCATATCCAGTGACTATCGGTATCGGCTCATCTTATCGCAGATTTGCGCCGATATTAATCGATTTATTCAACAGTCAAATAGCATTTAATTTGATTTTCATTGTATTAAACTAACAGTTCTCTTTCACCAGCAGAGGGCGTTATATGGATTACACCAAGCGTCTTCTCTCTCCAGAGTGTCAAGCTCTGATGGACGTAGATGCGCAGTTACTTTCCAGTTGAGTGAACATCTTGTCTTCGTTATACTGTATATCTTTTCCACAAGTGTTTGATAAATATGTATATCTAAATGTTTCTATCTCCAAAGTTAGAGCATGGATCTAAGAAAGATATCGGCCGACTTCTTGGTATCAGATTTATCATCGTCTAATATCGTTATCGGCACCAAAAATCCCACATCGGTCGGCCCTCATATCGAGACACATCTCAGTTTAAATGAATGAATGAATGTATTTTTTGTCATCGTGTGATGCATACAAACACACCAACAGACTCACAAATGGCAGATCCAGAACACCTCACTTTCAAATGAAACTAAAAAAGTGTTTTTATTATTTAATGAAAAAAGAAAAGAAAATATATAATTTTTTGTATTTTTAAGATTTGGATGTATTAATAAAAATGTCTTAAATTACTGAGTTAACATGAATCAAATAAATCAGATGAAATACAGTTACAATTAGCAAACATCCAAAGTGAACAAGCATTTAAGATCCATTTGTGAGGAGTCACAGTAGGCAGCTGTAGCAGTGTCTTCTGCTGCTCCTATTTTAAACATTTATGAGCTTAAATTCCTCCCTGGCACTGCATGAAGAGCTGCAGTGGCAGTCCGCAACCCGAGGTGTTTTCTGATAAACAAGAGTGCAAAGAAAAAAAAAGAGAGAGCTCTCTTCCAATCATGTCTGACCTGGAGAGGTTGCGGTTTCTGGAGGAGCGTTGATGTCTGCGTCTTCATAGAAGACGTCTGTGACCTCGATGTCCTCAACAGGATTGGTGGAGAGGTCCGACTGGGGAGAAGGGAGGCCGCTCTCACCGCCTTGTTCTGGTGGATCCTGATCTGTTGGCTACAAGTGAAGAGGTAGACGTTGTGTTATGTTGGTTAAATTGGGTTTAAGGAGGAGGAAATATATGCATTAAGAAATGGAGAATGAGCTGAGTGAACTACCTGATTCTGCGGCTCTGACAGCGAGGCCTCTTCTGTCATTTGTCGGCGGATTGTCGGCGGTGTGATGGACTGTGCCACTGGAAACAGGAAGCCCGGCTGCTCAGTGACCTCAGTTACCCATATTGCACCGTTACCATCAAAACCTGAGTTAGTGAACGGCCGCTGTGTCGTCATCATTTGGTCCTCATCGATCCAGTTCTGATCCACATCCTCAGGTTTGGTCTTCTTTTGGCCCGTTTTCTTTTTCACATTCTGTTTCGGTCGAGTTTTCTGCAGGACGGCGGACTCAGACGGGAACTTTGGGGTCGTACGAGAGCCAACGGGGACCGGGAGGTTCGCCTGGGTTTTGTCACCGGGCTGGTTCTGGTAAACTTTGGTCTGCTCAAGGGGGATTTCCTCCACGGGGCTGTTGTCGTCTGGAGATAAATTTAAGCGGTTCTGGCTGTCAGGCTTCTCCCATTTGCCTTTAGACGAGACCTAGCACAAAGGATGAAGCTTTACTGTGTGGAGGTTTGTCATAATGTGTTTGCTTATACACTGTTTAAGATTAGAAGGAGACAGGCTTTAAAGAATTAACAAAAAAATGCAAGGATTGTTATGTTATTGCCACAAATTCCTTTGATGATAAATATGCAATACACATCCTCACTGGAAAAAAGTCAGCTCTAAAAAAAACAAGAAAAAAGATTTACAATATGAAAAAAATTACTCTCTTTTCAAGTCTGAGGACGAACACGTCGGCTTGAAACGTCAGTGATCAATAAATCCTTCAAACGGGAGCATTTTTGGTGTGCACATCTTGTTTACTTTCATGACCTGTGGTGATGGACTTACATGAAACAATGAACCAGTTCACTTAGAACCAGTAATATATCTCAGTTCTAGCACCTCTTTAAAATAGTAAAGGATGAAAAAGCTTGAAACAAGAGACACTCTGTAACTAAAGAGTTGTCTGGACAGATGATATATTTAGTAAAAGAAATGCATGTAAATTCTTGATTTAAGGTTTCACTTCTTGCAGCGCAACCAAAGACACAGTGGTGCTGCATCTTGTTTAGCTCTAAAATATTCAAATTAAGTGATAATAAAACATTGAGCAACCTCCATTAATGCAGTGTGGAAAGAGCACAGGCTGTACTTGTTCTCTCAAGGAGGGAAACATGCCAGCATTACAATCTTCTTTAATCTCTTCTAAACATGCTGGAAGCTCCCTTCTAACCTTGTGTTCTGCTCTCAAAACACATTAGGACAAGCCTTTACTGATATAATTACAGATCATTTGCATACTAATTATGCTCACTGATATGACTGAATACATGCTGAATAAGCTCAGTGAAATAATGAAGAGTGGTGAGGGGAGTCAGGTGAAACAGCAGAGACTCTCCTACCTCCTTGTTGTTGCCTCCAAAGTCTTTTGTGACAGCGTCGGGATCGGACTCACTTTCTACAGTAAGACAAGAAAAGCTCCTTATTAAAAATTTAGCACTTTGAATACATGCTTTTTCACTTTTTGTGTGTTCATGTGTTGGTACCAGGGTCTTCTAACGGCATGTCCACTATGATCTGGTCGCTCCATCGCCCTTTGAGTCCATTGGTGCAAATAGCAACGACCTGAACCACATAGCTGCTGTTGGCCAGCAGGCTGGGGATGATGGCACCCTGAAGGGAGTCACAGAGGAGAGTTTATATCAGTCGTTTTGAATCAAAGACTGAAGGTTAGAATAGGATTTAACCACCTTGATGTCACCTACATGGAAGGCTTTTCAGACTACTGTTTTGAAGGCTTGTGCTATCTTGCTTTATTTTAAGTAAAAGTGACCATATAATGACAAGAGGATAATAAAGTCAGTAACAGGTATCCACGCCCTGCTGCAGAATTATTACGGACGGAAATATAGCCATATATCCGACTCTGTTGCTTCATCTACCATCTCTATGTTGTTCTTTTTACATCAAGTCTTGCTTTAGGTGACTCCCCCCCCCCCCCCCCCCACCACTCCTCCTGTCTGACAGGGATGGTCTCCTGCTGTGAGGTCCATAAGTAAACACCCAGCTCAGGATCGTTTCAGGAGCAGTCCTCTTGAAATGATCTAGATATATTCAGGAGTGCATATGTGAAAACAGCTAAAGACTAACACAGATCAACAGACCACATGAAGACACACACAGCTCTATTTCCTCCTTCCTGCTCGCCAGAGGCGGTGTCATCCAGGATTCATAGAACCGGAGTTACATACGTAACCTTCGTTATTGTGGGTCACATTAAGGGATGCTCAATGGCCCGTTAAGAGGCCAAGATTGATCTTAACAACCAATGAATCAATCACTTTGATCAATCTGTATCCCAACAACGGTGGCAAAGTGACAGTGATAGAACACAGAGAGAAAAAGAGAGCTCGGGTGGTTGATAACATTCTAACAAACAATGCTCTAATATTTGCTGCAGGAGAAACGGGGAACCACTTATGAGGTGATTTCTAGCTATTATCTATTTTTAAGTCAAGTGTACCTGCATGGACTGTAGATTATGTTGCAAAACAAAGAGTGGAAATGACATGCAGTCAAAGGTGAGAGCACATACTGTAAGTGATAATTCTCTGTGTTTGTGTTCAGACATGTTTTCATACCACGTCCTGATCCCCGTCTGTCCTGTACTCCTGCCTGTTCTGCTCTCTGCCCTGCAGCCTCTGGTAGGTGACAGTGTACCAGTCGATGGTCGTGTCGTAAACAAAGCGAGGGCGCTCCCACGTAACCACAATGGTGGTGTCATTCTGGGCATCGGCCTGGACATTCTCTGGTTCTGAGCTGCAGGCTGGAGATGAAAATAAGAGGGACAGATAGTTAAAAGAAAATATTGTGTTTAAGAGATTTTCTAAAAAGCCTGGAAGAAGAAGATTAAAAAAAAAAAACATGATAGCAGCAGCATTCATAACTAAACGTCTATGCACCAACAACACAGGAAAAGTACATCATCACTCATTGAGTTTTGTGTGCTGAAGGCAACCTGATGTTAATCGACTGAATTGAAAATGGAAGAGAACAGGAATACATTTTAAAATCGTAGATAAGCAGGTGAGAGTGGCAATGAGTAGGAGGTGTATGCATGAGTGTGTACGGCTGCATGAATTTCTTACAGGCAAAAGGACTCTTTTGTGAATTTCTGAATACTTTATTTCAATTTCAAAAAGAGCTGCAAAATAAATTGCCTGCGCAGAGAGGAGCAGGGGCGCTGAAGTACAAAGTCGAGCTCCCTAGCAACCCCAAAGACTTGAGGGTCGACTTTATGAAGATGGAAAGAGCGTTGCGGATTATATCTTTTGATGATCGTGGCTGGGCTGACCTAAGAGGACAGAATTTCAGCTACAGAGGAAGCAGAGGATGGAAAAGATTTTTCATCAAGGATGAAAATAAGATAAATTATGCAGTATTTATATTGATCCCTGTGAAGGGAATTCAATTTTCTCCACCAGTCTCCCACAAAAAATTAATGAAATTAGATAAGTGAAAATATTTAGTTATGATGGAGTGTAGATTTTAGGTCCAAGTCTTTAAAGTCGAATGAGAATCTGTTGCTGAGAGGAAACAGCACCGTGGATCAATACCAGTGTAACTCACTGTGACGAGCGAAGAGGCTAGCGGCATCACTTCAATCAATCGTTTCTCCATCATTAGGTCATAATCACAGATTAAAATAGGCGATATACTAGAACATAAATACACCTTTTGGGGTTTGATTAAATTGAGTCTACAATTCAAGACAAAAAGTTACCAGAGTTAGGGCCGACAGTAAGGAACGGTAGACCTGTGAGCCTGAGCTCAGGGCAAATTAACCCTACCCCATAGACCTATGTGGATCACGTTACACATGTGTGGCTCTTGCCAGCAGAAGTGTTGCAAAAGTCACCTATAAACAGACAGCTAATACAGCGTCCCTCCTTAGTTGAATTGAGGCTTTGTGCGTATTTTCAGCTCTTAGAGCAAAATAATTGTGCAGCTTTTTAGCCTGCTAAACCTGTGCAAACGGGTCAAAATGTCTGATTCACAAAACACACACAAAGGGTTAAATGCATCAGTAAATGCGCTGCAGCTGTTTGTGTATATTTGTGCCGTCGTTTGTATAAAAATTTGCACGACTCTATGCAAATCTGCGTCACTGCATAAATTGTCTAATTCTCATACACCAGTGCTAAAAGCCTCGTGCAGTTAGAGTGGAAGGGAGGAAGCTTTGTTTTAAATGGTGAAACTCAAATCACATTTTTCCAGGCTGGTCTCAGAAATAACTCAAAAACGTTAGGTTTACTGTGTTCTGTTAAACTAGAGGAATACTGTGGTTAAGACATTTTGATATGCAAGTGGAATAATCAAACAAAGCAAGCGAGCAGCAAAGTTTGTTTTAGGGTGACGGATGACGTACTGGGTGTTTGCACTTCCTCCACGCCGGTGTATGAGGCGAACACCTGACCCATAAACTGCTGCTGCTGCTCCCTGAAGTTGTTCTGCAGATAGTCTGTCAGCATCACATATCCAGCCTGCTCCATCGTCATCACCTCACAAAACACCTCGAGCTGTGCAGAGAGACGGACAGAAACAGAGAAGAGAGAGAGGGCAGGTGAGGAGCAGCTGAAACAAAAAAAAAAAAGGAGTTCTCCGTTTCTCTACATTTGCAAAAAAAATAAAACCCAGTGCTGATTCCTGTTTGTGCCGAGGCGAGGGCAGGGAGATGACGCTGCTCTATTTTTGGTCCTCTACAATGTGTCCATGTCATGCCTTGCCACCCCCGTTTCAATCATGCAACACAGACAAACGCAGACACACAAACACACACAAATATGCACATGGGATCTACACACATTCACTCTCATGACCTCATTCTCTCTCCATTATTCGGCTATATAATTGATGATTATTACACACACATGATTTCATGGGCTGGCGTTTTTCCTCAGAGGTCTTTCTACGTCTTCAGCCTGGAGTTATGCTGCAGTAACGTTACAGTGTGAGTTTGTGGCGTGCTGCACTACAGGCCAAACTCATGTCTCTACAAAACCCATATTCTGCAAGTTCCCATTTGGGCTGACGCTGTCACATTGTATCACTCTGATGTGACATTTTCTTTTAATGTAGTGCACAGATGTCAAAGACAACTGACCTTAAACAATGCAACAACCACACATGCAAAATTGTTGTTAAATTCACTGAAGATGTTTGACTGTTTTTAAAATGTCATCTTTTTGAACAGAGAGAAAACTGAGATTGATGTTTTTCAGGACAAACACAGACTTTACATAACCAAATAAAACATTCATTTTCATTCATTCAAAGCACACCACACATTTTTCTGTGTGCGTCGTTGACTAAGAATTTCAAACATTGCATAGGTTTTAAAGGGCACATATTCTGAAAAATCCCCTTTTACAGTGTTTTTGAACATCTATTGGGTAACCTGAGTGTCTACTGACCCACAAAATGTGAAATAAACCCATCCAGTCCTTTGTTTGTGGTCTGCAGGAGTCTTACAACACAGAGAAAAATGCTCCGTTTCAAATGTGCTCTCCTTGTGATGTCACAGTGGGATTCTGGTACAACAATCTCCTCCAGTCCCCTGATATCTCCACCCATGGACTCAGCCCCCAGTCTAGAACAAAACTTTTACGCAGGTCTGCCATTTTTATTCTCCCTACAGAGGAGTGATGTCTACCAGGAAAACTCAGGGGGGGGGGGGGGGGGGGGGCTCATTGCATTTAAAGAGACACACACACCAAAACGGAGCGTTCTGAGAGAGCTGGTTTATACAGGGTCACAAACCTCCTCTGGTGCTTGATTCATGTTATATTTTGACCAAAGCACAGCACAGATGTTTCATTTAGACCACAGGGGACTGTTTGAAAAGGTAGAATCTGGGTCTAATATGTCCTCTTTAATGCTGCGACATAAATCAGTTCAGAAGTAAAGACTTTCTGGTTTATATTTCAAAAGAGCCTACTATCTCAATGACATGATGTGCAAGAGTTTGTGCAAGTTACATTACACAGGTTTATTTCTCTATTTAAAGACTTAATGTTATTAAGTCTATGTATTCAGACAGAAATGAGCATTAGTAACTGAAAAGGAAGCATAAATGAGTGCGACTGTGGCTCAGTCGTAGGTCATCTCTCAACCGGAAGCTCCTGAACCTACAAGTCCGATGTTTCCCTGAGCGAGACACTTAACCCCAAGTTGCTCCCTGTTTTGTCAGCCGCGTGTGCATGTGTATGAATGGGATGAGTTAATAATGATGAACACGTTACCTAGCAGCCTCTACCATCAGTGTGTGAAAGTGCTTTGAGTAGAAGACTAGAAAAGAGGTATACAAGCTGCAGTCCATTTACCATGAGTGTGTGTGTGTGTGTGTGTGTGTGTGTGTGTGTGTGTGTGTGTGTGTGTGTGTGTGTGTGTGTGTGTGTGTGTGTGTGTGTGTGTGTGCGATAAACCCCACTGACCTGTGTTTCAGAGATGGCCACAGTGTTTTTAAAGACGACCCACTCCACTATTTCCGAGCAGGGAGGTGCAGTAAGGGAGCCGTTGTAGATGTAATATTTATCGGTGTTATTAGGCAGCAAGGACCTCAGGGCGAAACCTTCCATCGACCCGCTTTTACCTGGTAAGAAAAAAAATCGAATCAGCAAACCTAATGTCACAATACACATGTTTAGAGTGTGGTATACATTCATAATTATTTGAACCCATTTATTGACCCTTTCACATTTAATCATATTGGAGAAAAAAAAAAAGCTAAACTTAGGGCATTTTTGTTTGTAGTATTTTTGAATGATCGACTTCAGCCTGCACGTATCTGTTAAAATGTTATCAAGCTTCACCTAGCTTCAAGTCAGCTACTCGATCTGTTGACAACTTTTTAATTTTCATCAAATGGAGATTAAAAAAAGCAATATGTAACTCTGACACCTAGCGTTAAAAAAGGGTACTGCAGTTTCGAATTTAAATCATTGTAGAGAGCTGTCTTCCCCCCTTCTCTCTAGAGTCGAGCCAATATTTATCCTACTTTTACCACGTCTTCTGCTCGTGGAGCTTATTAGAAACATGCAGAGGCTTTTTAGGTCGGGTACAATCACTTCTATCTGAACTAGTTCTCTTGCCCGCTTTCATCACTGCAACACCTGTTGGTTTCCCGTTGGCAAGTCAAAAACTTACTTTATTTGTTGATATTTTGTTTCCTAAATCACACACTTTTTCTTTATAAAGGGCCCATGTTCAATTCAAACCTTTATCTATTCTCGAAAGGACATTTCGATTTTCATATTTATTGTGGGATGATAACCAACAGGTCAAATTTAGAAGTGACCTACCAAACCTGCTGACAGTGTTGAGGGCTTCTACAACAGGAGTGATGTTCTCGTTGTCATCCAGGCTGACCTGTAGAAAAAAAACCTCTTCTGTTTATTTAATCAACAAGCAACTACACACTAATCCACGATCCATCCACACTAATTCAATCACTTTTGTTTGACCTTTTCCTGTCTTTAGGCACACAGCCACAGGTTGACCCACCTCAAAGAGCACAGCCAGGGCAGCGACCCTCCCTCCTTCCCTGATAGCATCATCCAGGCTCTGGAAGTCATCTGGATCATAAGAGTAGATCTGCATCTGAACAAGAAAAGGTGACAGGTAGGTTAGCTTGATTAGGTGGTGAATCATTGATTTGAAGGATAGACAAACATGTACTGTGTATCTGTACCTCTAGAGGATATTTCATCCCATTCAGGCTGTGTTCAGACCCCTCTGAGGTTGCATTGCAGCGCCCCCAGTGGAAGGTGATTCTACTGACGCGGAACCTGGAGCTCAGTCCTCCTCCGCTCACGAAGAACTCCCCTTCAACATTGATGGCCACTGAAGCACAAACTCAGATTTAACATCCTGTCTACATGGAACAGTTTTTCTTTGAGGTTAAGGGACCCAACAGATTGATGAAAGTTATGTACAAGCTTTTTTTTAAAATGCTGGGAAGACAATGGGCCTACTTTAGATCCAAACTCATAGCAGCTCCAACGAGGACTATAGCCTCTGTACATGGGGTGCACCTCATAACCACTAGGCTATCTGGTGCCCCAATACTTGGGACCAAATCTGGATCTTCTGGCCCTTATCTCGTACTTTTAGCCACAAAATGTCACGGATAAAAAAATCCTAAATTTCCTACTGTGGCAAGTACACAGAAGCTTCTGGCTGCCACAGCTCTGCTTTGTAAATGTTTTCATGCATTAAAATGGGATATTCTGGTCTGTGAACATTTCAGTGATAATTGACATAAACAATCAGGTAATTACAGCTGCACCAGCCACAGGCCAAATACAGAACATGTTGACTGTGGAGGGTAAAAATTCAAGGTTATCCACAATAATGGCAGATGGGATTTCTCATATGAGTTAAAAACATCCTTTGAAAGGATTACTCAGGTTAAGAAAGGCTGGGATTTGCAGGGATCTTTTACTGCCCTGTACCACATGATCAGAGAGTTGAGCATTGAGCAGGATTGGCTTTACAAAAGGTGAATATTGGTGAATAATTGTATTGAATAAATTCAGTCTTCCTTTAGAGTCATGTTGACTGTTGTGGGGCGTTACCTCAATTATTACATTTTAGCTCTGTTTTGGTCTCTACAACCAACAGCTGATGAAAAAAGTGGCTCTTTAGCTTGACTCTATTATCCAGTGGCTAACACCGCCTGTCTGCTGGTAAGGACACGAAGATCATTTTAATCTCAACAAAGTATTCCTGGTTAAATGAAGGTGAAATGAAAATAAAAAAAAGTGGTGTGCAAGGTGCATAAAGTGTTTCTTTGGAGCTTCTAGAAAGGAAAAGTGAAGACTCTGTATTTAAACAAAAACATATAAAAGTGGGAAATTAAACTCTAAAATAGGGGGCCACAGAACCCCTGATTGGGGTTAATGTAAACTGTCTGTCATATGACGCTGCGCTCCCCCGCTGGCGCCGCTGAAACTGTCTCACCTCTGTAACGCCTCAGAAGACGGTCCAGAGGGGGAACACTTCCCATTGATGGTGAAACATCCCAGGGGAGTTAAATATTGTTGCTTGAAATGGCAGTCTGAATTTGGCTAATGAAAACTATCTGTCCCCTTTTACCGTTTCATATTTTGAATCTCACACGTGTTTCTCAACCCTTACTCAATGAGAACCTCACAGCATCGTACTTAATTCAGTTTAGTGAAACTGTGCCTGCCATATATTTCTTTCATATCATGACAGCTATGCAATTTGTGTTGAAGACGCAATTTCCTCTCTGACTTCACAGAGGCGAAAAAAAAAAAGAGGATTAATCTGTGGACCATTAACATATAGAGGGAGCAGACACAGAGAGGGAGACACACACTCACACACAGCCCGAGCTATATCGGAGAGATGGTGATGATAGTTCAGACAGCTTTCATTTGTTTATCAGGCCAGACATCACTCGGCCCCGCTGCTTTCCTCTCACTGTCTCCTCTCATCCTCCTCACTTCTCTCTCTCTTTATATACATTGTTTCCTCATGCTGTCTTTTCTGTCGCTCAGTTTCATCTCTGCCTCTTCACATCCATCTTCTCTCTTCCTCCACATGATGTCTGAGTACTTCCGTCCCTATGGCTGCATCTCTCCCTCTCAAAATCTTCTTCCTTCATTTTCATTGTCTGACTCTTTCTCTCAATTTCAAATCTCTACATTTTTTTTTTTTTTTACAGCTTACTTCAATTTAAGAAAAATCCTTTCCTTGGATTGAATCTACTTGATATTTCATCTCCCTCCTCTGGTTGCTCCTTTGTCTGGGATTCAAAAGAAAAACCCTGTATGTCACTTTTCGTTGAACATGAGTAGAATGTGATTAGATAGCTTGGAGGATGTTATTGTAGAAATGGCTTCCCAAGATTGATGTGAGCAAGTAGGAAAATTTCAGCCTGGGAATTTGTGACCATCACATCATATCATATATCATCATCATAGTCAAATAATGCTTGGAATTCCCATGCATTGTTACGTGCATACATAAAGGGAGTGAAAACACATCTGCATACCGGTCTTCCCGTCGTTGTGAATAGTGCTGGACTCTGCCGTCAGTTTGTCCCAGCCTTCCAGCTGTAGATTCTGGTACTGCAGCCTGACTTGGGTGAACGTCTCGTCGATGTCCACGGGAGACTGTCTGCCGCTGTTGCAGGACGGGTACTTCTTCCCCCAGTTGCGCTGGTTTAGTGCACCTGCGTATACAAGAGAGAGAGACGATGACAAAGTTGACGACTTGTCCAAAAATGTAAAAGCTTTTGGTAACACTTATTGCCCATGCTCCTAAAAGAAAGTATGGGTCCCCCTTCATGTTTTTGTCCACAAGTTATCAAATATATAATCTCCTTATTTCCATATTGGTATTGAGCACATTTTCCTCCCTCATTTTCCCAGTGTGGGAACTCAAATGCTGTTATTAAGTTGTTCTGCTGTGTTCCAGTTTGTCATGTAAATTTAGAGATCCACACAAAAATTCACATGCTTATATTCACCTTCAGAATAACAGAGATGTTAACCATAATCTGAAATCAGTTTCGTTCATCATATAGTAACTTTATTCTTGAAATACTACGACTCTGAATCTGAAGTTTCAGGGTTTTTTTTCTTTAACGTGGCCCTCATACTCTATTGTAGTAAATGTGCCTGGAAGTAAAATGATTCAAAGGAACACGACCCGGCCGTTATGTGAACACAGTGAATGTTAAATGTGAGGGTTAATAATCAAACAAATGAAGTTTGTCAATTGAAAATGATGCATTAAGGATTCATGTATGCCAAAATGCTTCATATTTGAATTTTAATACACAAATACAATAGATTAACACATGTGTACTGGTGTTAACTGTACATTCAAAAGGGGAACTGTTGAATGAGAACACACGAGTGCAGATGGTTGATGGTCAAACTGGAGGTACAATTCATTGTTTAGCCTCAGATTCATCTCGACGATCTGTGTGAGTGTGTGAGTGTGGATAGTTAGTGCCTGAGTGCATCTCTTTTATTCAGGGCACATGTATCCTGTAAATTGGGTTTTTTTTTTAGGGGGGAGGACACAGCATGAATTCCATCTTTTGATGTGCTGTGGGTGTTGGTGTGTCGGTGGTGTGAGTGGGTGTGCGTTTGTGTGTTTTAAGAAGACTGTGCTTTTCACATGAATAATTTAAAAGAAAATGTAGAGCATCATGACTCGAAGATTTGTAGTCAAACATGCTGCTACCTCCTTAAAACATCCTGAATAAAGAAAAATATCAACAGCAACAGCATAGAGGGACAATAAAGGTGACGTTCATTTATTTCTGTGCTAATTAAACTCTCACTGAGCCAACATGTCCTCCTAATATCACAAGTTCTTCCTTAATATTCCAGTAGATTTATTATTTATGAGCTCATGTCGGAATTTCAAATTAAATTTAAGTGAATGCAGTGACTCGTGCGTTTGTACGTGTGTGAAAATATTCATGACTGCATGTCACACTATCGTCTGCTCAAATGTTTGTATGCTTTTATTTATTCATTTTCTTTTTTTCTTACTGTATACTCACAGCACCGTCATATAAGTCAACATGCAGAGTTTGTACTTGTGTAAAATATTCATTCACAGGATGAAGTCACCTGTACACACACACACAGACAAACAGACCTGCTGTATAAAAATATGTGTGCAAGCATGAACATTGTTTGCCTGAGTGAATGTGTTCATTTACTGAACATCCATCCTTAACTTAGTCCTTTCCTCCAGTCATCCTCAGCGAATACTTAAAGAGGAAGTCTTGACAGCATTCATCATGCTGAGTAATATTTACGAGCTATAACCATCGTGTCACGTAGAATAAAGTAAGTAAACACGTACAAAGTATGAATTTAAACAGCACTCTTCACAAAGTCACCCAAAGAAGGCATTAACATGAACATTATGTAACGTCTAATTAATGAAAGAATAAAAGATAAAGTGAGTAACAGAGTTGCATGATTAAAAAAAATGTACACATTTAAAATATTAAATATAAAGAAAGACAGACATACATTTCAGCTTAAAGATTGTTGCTACTGTAGCACACAAACTATGTGCAATATTACAGTCAGTACTAACAGGAAGTATCTGGCTTGATTCTTAAGAACTTTAAAACAGAAGCTAAGCTGCTCATTGGTTATCAAAACGCTTTTGTCACAAAGAAGCTGAAAATCATACAGGTGAGTTTTTTTGTTATACTAGGCATCAATCCATCTGACTCGATGTCACACTCTGTACAGATGTAAATAAATCCTTCTGATCTACTTCGTCTGCACTGAGCAAAGAGTTACTGAACAAGGGAAATACATCATTGTTGTGCTTCTTATCCAGTTGTCTGTGTGTGTGTGTGTGTGTGTGTGTGTGTGTGTGTGTGTGTTAGTATACAGTAAAGACAATGGGTCTAACGAGGTCAGAGCAGATGGTTTAACTGTAACTGGTCACACATGACTTAACAGGTATTGCCGTTACATTCCTCTTGTGTGTGTGTCATGCTTGTGGGGTTGTGTGTGTGTGTGTGAGAGAGAGAGAGAGAGAGAGAGAGAGAGAGACCTTGTTTCAACCAAGTTAAACTCAATCGATTTCATCTGTGGTATATTGCTGCCTGCTGTGGTAACCGCTGTCAAAGAAATGGGAATAGACTGAACATTGAGGTGAAACTGGTCAGCGCACTGTTTCTGCAACTTCCAGTCGCTTTCTATAAAGTCGTTTACTTTCCTCTTGAGATGCTGCGGATTCTAGACAAAAATTAAATCTTCGGTCTGCTGTTTCCGACCCTCAAAGTCAAACATGAGATGGTACTTACACAAAAAAACAGCAACCAAACAATCACAGCTTGCCCTGCACATATATAATACTCTAGCAATTGTTGACAATATTTCTCTCCCAGAAATCCAGTCAACAGACAGACAGGTTCTATAGCAACCATAACATGACACCACACCTCGTCTAAAATGACATCAGAACTTGTATCAGTCTCAACACAAGCATCAGACCAAAAGAGAGAGAACACTACACAGTGATATTGCTGTGTACACTGCAGCCTCACAGTGTACTAAAATCAACCAAAGAGATCAAACCTGTCAGCTGTCCATCATAGATTGCATCACTGAACGTTGCACACATTTGAAGTTGTATATACCTATCATTAATTTGTGTTGTTTGGAGAGCAAGATGAGAGAGTCTAGTTTCAAGCAAAAGTTTCGGCTTTGAAAAATATGCTGAGGTGCATCTTGCCCAGAGGTTCCTCTCTCTCGTGCTGCCTGTGAGTTACAGATGTGGGCATATATTCAATCGTCTGGAAGCGGGCTTGGGGGGGAAAGAGCTAGCACATTTCCACCATGACCTATATTCTGTATAAAAGTGTGAGTACTGTACATGTGTGTATGTTTGCCGGGGGAAATGACGGGAGGGTTGTCAGTGTGTCGATGACCACATGAGGCCCCGCTGCATCCGTCAGCGTCATGAGACACACACACACACAGACGCAAATGCAAACACAGAGTAAATCCTCTGACATAACGCTACCATGGCAACAAGTAGCTGACAGGTTGTAGAAATAAAATGTAAAAAAAAAAATTAAATTGCCTGAAGCTAGACATTTCTGTCTGCAATTTAATCCATAAAAACACACACACACACACACACACACACACACACACACACACACACACACACACACACACACACACACACACACACACACTAACACATTCACTCACTCAGTCAGGGAATAAAAGTAGGATGATTAAATATGGAAATTACATTTCATATCTCTCCGACTTTCACTTGCGTTTTAACTGTGTAAAGTCTGCTGAGGCTGACAGTGTATCAGATGATGTCAAATCCGGGGAGATCTTTCATTATACTTTTCTTACATCTTTCTTCCTCAGCTCTGCATCTGAATGTTGATTCACTCTTAAACGAACAGGACGGATAACATCAGAAAAAGAATACAAGACAAACAGGAAAATAGGAACGTAATGTATATGCCATTTCAAGTTGAACTATCTGGGATGTTACTAAGTCTAACTTGTTAAAACAATCATATTTGATGTAATAATCTTTTAAATGTAGAAGTTTAATTTGTTTAAAATTAGGACTGAATATTAAATTGCAATATTATGGATTCAGCATTTATTTGCAATAAACAAACAGCAAAGGTCTGAATTTATCTCCATGAGAAACAACTATTTGATGTAAACTATCAATGCTCTGTCACTCAGCATGAGTACACTTTAAGTCTTTATATGGAGGTTTAATGGCCATGCTTTCACACCAATGAGGATACAGTTAGCTATCAGCCACCCTCAGATTAATTTGTGGCAATTTCATGTTGAAAAAAACAAAACTTTTTTATCATTTATTTTTTATTCAGGTTGCAAACACAAGTATTGTGCAAAAACCTTTGAATGGGAGATCGACAGAAAACTGTCAGTTCTAGATAATAGCTACTCATTCATTTTAGTTTACTAATATCAACACAAAAGACAGCAATAGAAAAAAGTAAAGATGTCTGGAAACTTTGTAAAGAAACTTGGGGCTCCTGACGAAGCTCAGAGATCAGTCAGCCGTTAAAGTGGTCAAGGCAGAAACCATTTACACCTGCTGCTGCTCTTTTTTTTTTTTTTTTTTTTTTACCTGAACAGCCCGATCGTTTCAGCACACCTCTGTGTGTGGGTGGAGAGGTGAGACGAAGGAGGAGAAGAGAGCACGGGGGGACAAAGAAGAGGGAGGAGAAGTAGCAGCAGGGAGCACAAAGATACGCTGCAAAGAGGAGACGATGAAGAAAAGGTGGAATAAAAGAAACACGACTAAGGTGAAGAAAGAGAGAGATGAGACAAAAAACATAATAGGTGTCGAGGAGCGTGGGAGGAGAGAGGAAAACAGAGAGGAGACGAAAAGGAGGGGGTCGACACAGCGCACACACTCTGCAACACTGTACAGATGATTTTCATGCTGATAGTCTAAGAAGTTTGCACAGACACACACGTGCTGTCTGTCTCTTTCTTTCTGCCCACGCTCACACCAGTTAAGCTCCCACGGACGGCACACACACACACACACACACACACACACACACACACACACACACACACACACACACACACACACACACACACACACACACACACACACACACACACACACACACACACACACACACAGAGAGAGCTTATTTCACCCTCTGTGAGAAAGGTACTGCGCTGCTGTGCAGAAAACATGCAGGATTATTAAATTGAATAATGTAGGGCTTGACTCTTTTTGGGGGCTGTCTGTTGCGTTTGCCTCTCACTGCTGGCAGAAATAGCTGAATATGTATCAAATATTAAAAGCAAAAAAACGACTGCTGGTTTAGTTTAAGCCCCAGTGGTGCTTTGGAAGCGGCATAATTGTGTGTCTGGCAGGGAAGAATGCCAGTAACTGATTAGTTTAACCTCCAGGACCCCTCAGTGTCCTTACTAGATTTATACATGAACGAATGAATGAAAGCTTTAATGCTCTGAGGGGAATGGGCCTTGCACAGAGAGCATAAAAACACAATCCAAACAAATACAGGACAGCACACAGGAAAGCATGATTAAATTAGGGATTTCAGTAGCAAGTTAAATGAAGTGCAAGTGCCACGTTCATCCTGTATAATCAGAGCTTACTAAGCAGCTGAATACTGCGTGGTGCAAAGGATGTAATGCCTCTTTCAGTCTTCATCCTCGTCATTCTGAACCTGCACCCTGAAGTCAAGAGTTCATACTCCGACCAAAGGGGGTGCAGAGGGTCAGCTGTAATCTTGATGGCTAAATTCAGGGTGTACTGGTCTGTCAGGTAAGAAGTGCTGCACATTTGCTCCCCAGTTATCTTGCTGCCTAGTTTAACACCCTGATGACACCCTATTTAAGAATAACGGACTGTTGTTGGCATCATCCATTCATACGTTGATTATGTTTTAACTATCCGATCTTTCATCTATTCCATTAGGCGTCACAGGGATCCGGAGCCAATCCCAGCTGTCATTGGGTGAGAGGCAGGGTACACCCTCAAAAGGTCGCCAGGTCTGACAGAGACAAACAACCAGTCACGCTTGCACCCACACCTAAAGGCAATTCAGAGAGGTGTAACGGTTAGTCAGGAGGCTTAAAAGCAGCTTCAGCTCCAGCTCCTTCGACTGTCGTGATGTTGACTGAAAGTCAGGGTGAGACATGATTTCCAGCATGGCGACCGCCATGGATTGGACTCTAAAGCCCCCCTGCAGGTGCAGATCAGTGACGTCCCTCAGGCTTCATCTCTACAGTGTGAGAGGCAGCCAGAGGTAACACACACATACACAGGAAGAACATGCAAACTTCACGGGGAAAGGCGCCTGTCCACCGCCTTGTGGACCGCATGTTTCAACCAAGTGATGAACTCATTTAGTTTAAACACTGACAGAAAACCCGAATATGAAGGTCAAAGCCATGTCATGTTCAGTTAGATATGTCATCATTTTGGCACCTCATGTGTGCAAAGTTGCGTAATGTGTAATGTTTTTGCTGATTTTGCCCTGTTGAGTAACTAAAGATGAAGTAATGATTACTGATATAAAGAAAGAAATCCTGATCCTGCTTTCTTTTTATAGTTAAACATGTCACCTACTGAGAATCTTTGCTAAAGAAAACGTAAAAAAAAAAAAAAAGAAGAAGCTGTTTTTGCAGCATGCTGGGAATCATCTCTTCTGACACCTACTCCGACATCACTATCTACTTGTCTTTTTCATAACCAACTTAAAAAAAAACTCCCAACAGGAGCTTTAAAAATCAATAACCAAAACATTCCCATGCCATTAAGTCACTTATCTATTCAACCAAGCAGCCTTTCTAACACCTTATTCACAGCATGCATAATGGGGCCTGACAGCAGGAATAGCACAGGTGTAATTAATTATCTTAATAAATGCTGTGACTCATTTCCTTATCCCCGTCTCAGGGTATTGTGCCTGCTGGCTCAGTGGTATGTCTGCTCAGTAACACCAGAGATTTCCAGCCTGAAAAGTCCAACTCCTCGCTGTGAAAAGGTCTTTTGTGATCCGCTGGGTTCAACCTTTGGCAAGAACACATGAAACAGAAACAGCCCAATGAAACAACTCTGTGTCCTATAGAGCTGCGATGTCTGCTTGTGCTGCAATAAACTAATGCAGTGATAAAGCAGAAATAATACTAATTAGAAATATGAACAATTCAACAAGCAAGGAAAGGGAAATGGGAATAGGCTTTTTAAACAACCTGCTGCATGTTGTATTCAATTAATCGTCATTCAAATTTAGATTAAGTTATCACTGTGATTTGGAAATAATCAGACTTTTTTCAGGGGTAGTTATCTCTGCTGTGGGTAAAATTTGTCTGAGGAAATCTATACCGAAAACGGCGATTAGTATAAACTTGGCTTCCCACTTGGTGCATGCATGCTTATTTGCAGAGCAAGAGTTCTTTTAACAATGCACTGCAAGCTTGACTTAATTTTACTGTGATATATATCTCACTGTGGTTGATTCCTTCTGTTGTTTTACACTTATAATAAAAAATAATAACATTGTGGTTATACAGCACTTATAACCAACAGCTGCAATTAATTGGTAGTAGTAAACTTAATAGATGTTGTGTTAGCTCAGCTTCCCGCTTGGTGCGAGTCACAGGGTCTCAGTCAAATTTGGACATATATCTGCAGGTTGCTTTAAGAAACAGGAACTATGTGGAAATTACAATTATAAGAAAAGAAGATGAATGAGAAGAAGAACCCATTCAATGAAAAAGAGAGAATAATAGGAGGCAAGAAAACTGATTTAAAAAAATGACACCGCACCGACGTTATTAATGCTGTGAGAGGTGTCTTTTACTTACCCTGAAACCGCAATATTTAACGGTAGATTTACGTTACTGAGAGAGCCATTGTTTTGTCTTAGCTGGTGTCGTATGTTTCAATCAGTTTCTCAGTTTGCAGTAAAAGTCTTTGATTACGACACAGCAGAAGCCTGAGCAGGAAAATAAGAACGGCTCCTTTGTGTGAGGGGAGAGATTTCTATTCTTAAGAGTCAATGTCTGTGACTGCATTCATGGATGCACACACACACACACACACACACACGCAGGGATGCACATACACACACTTACACTGAGTGACATAAAGGAGCGAGTATGCGGCTGACAAGATCTTAGCAAGTAAATTAATCTATTATGAGTGGCAGAGAAAGAACTGCGCACACGCACACACACACACACACACACACACACACACACAGCGCGCACATCAGCCGCCATCGTATCTGACGATCATTAAGACCCGTCAGATTATTCAAAAATAGAGAAAAAAAAAACCTGAGGGTATGAATCAGAGGCCCTGTGTGCTCTTCATGTGATCTGTGGCAGCCCCGTCTAGACGTGTGAATATGAAAAAAGGTCTCTGGAGCGGGAGACGACTGGGACCAGACTCAGTGCGTGAAGTTATTTAGTTAAATATTAAAGGTGGCACACTTTCTTTTTCAACAAACTGACGGTTATTCTGAACATGCAAAGTGAACGGCAAATAAAAATTAAAAAAGGAAGTCAAACAAAAAGCCTCTGCTCCTTTGACTCCACCTTTTGAGGTTTAGCTTAACAAATGAGTTCCTCCTGCCGATGAGTAAATGCTGACTGTCATGGAGGAGAGATTAGATTATGAAATTCATTTCAAGGAAGGCTTAATTAACGTCAAGTATCTAACATAGGGAATAAGAGTTAGGAAGAGGAGCAGAGCAGCCATTTGCATTGCAAAGTGAGTGAATTCCTCTTGATTCACATTTTCCAAAAAAAAGGAGAAATCTAAAAAAAAATGTATATGACATACAAACAAAAGATACCGATATTGTCATCATGTCTTTATATGCAGGGTGGTGCTGTGTCAAATTTACTATAATTTTAGATTCAATCATTCCCTTCTGTTCAAACCGATGTTACTCATGGAGGCCAAACTGCAGAAATGACGGCCTAATTAACCCAGCCGTATAATGGTGCAAGAATGAAAGAAGGGCAGAAACGCGGGGACAGAGAGCGGCGTGTGTGTTACTGTGCAGAGGAACACAGATACACACCTCTGCATGATTACCTCACGTCTCCCACAGGGCTCCAGGAACAGCCACACAGCCTGAGCAACAACTGGAGCAGAAGAGAAGCCAGCCTAAAGTATTTGGTGACTAAGAGAGCGGTGGAGGACATGGTGGGTGGTGAATACATGCATTTACACAGATTTAAAAAAAAAAAAAAAAAAAGAGATAACAGACACATGAGAGATGAGAGAAGGGGACAACAGAGGCGAACAGCTCGCTGGTGGAGAAATACTCTGAAACCTGGGATCAAAGCTTCAGTGTTCTCCTTTTGTCGTAGCAGGGAAAGCCTCGACAACAGCTTTTAGATCCTCATGGGTCTAAAGCACTCTTATTACAATAATGATAATTAAAACTACAAAGACATGCTAATACACACTTACACGGATTGAAATAAACTCAGATTAAGAGTTTCAAAGAGATTACCAGTCATTAATATCACAATAAATATGTAATGAAACTGAACCATACACACTGAAGGATGAAGACCGTCTTATGAACGACATCACTGATGTTGTGGGTTTACATGGGATACGTTTATTTATACATTATTAATGTGCATAGTGACAGTGTACAGAAGCTTAATCAGAGCCTTTTAGCCACAAATATTTATCTGCTGTGGAACCAAAGTGGATATGAGCTGTGATTATGAACCAGAAGAGATGTGTTACAGGCAATAAAACATCTACAGTAACGTCAAAGGAGTGATCTATACTATTCTTACTAAAGGCGTTTTTTCAGACCGCAGGATCTTTTTAATGGTTCTAGGAACTGTTGGATACCTCCCCTCTTTTTATTGATTACGCAAAGCAGGAACTATGAACTATCTTGGTTCCTAGACCCCCATTTAGAGGAACCTTTTTAGCTCCTGCTTCAGAGTAGGTACCATGGTGGTGTGAGTGAAGACAGAAAAAGATCCGATGGAGTGTAGTTCTCAGGGAACTCACTCCCTCCGTAAGTCTCTGTTAAGAGCTCTTGCTCATGGCGACAAAAAGAAAGCATGACTAGCAGAAGACGTAATGCGTGTCATATTTGTAGAAAAGATGACGTGAGTGGCTGATATGTGTGTGGGTGCTTTGATGCCTCATTTAAGCTTCAAGAGTAGTCAACCAGTGTGTTCAAATCATTTTGTGCAGTGCTATATATAAGTCGACTAAACAGCCCGTTTCTGTGGACATATTGTCTCTTTAAAATGCCAAATCTATTTCATTTTTATCCATTGCTTTTCAAGCTTAAACACTAAAAAAAAAGGTTATGTCTTGTTTAAAAAAATGTATTGGGTGGGGTTTGTGCCTTCATAGACAGCATTAGAGAGACAGGAAATATGGGGAGAGAGAGTTTGGTAGATATGAACCAAGGTGCAGACCAGGAGTCGATCCTGTAACTTAAAAATTGTAGAAAGTTATAGACACAATTGTACAATTTTGACCATCAAAATGTTAGAGGATGAGAAAGTCTAATGTGAACCACTGGATGTAATTGCTATTATCTTAGGTGAAGTGGAGCTTTTTGGCCAAAAAAAGCATCGCATTAAAGAATTATTAGTGGTGGGAGCTTGTCACTTCAAATACTGACACTCAGAGTATCAACACTGTGGTTTCACTGAATTAAAAATGGTGGGTTTTCTGCTCTACTTATTTGACCTTTAGTATGCAACTTGTAAAAAATTACATTTGCAATAGGTTGTTTATTTTATCTTCCCCTTATGTTTTTAAACTCAATGAGAGTTACACCAAAAGAAGAGGGGCTATATTTGAAACATAAATACAGCTGGAATCAAGTCTATCCTGTGTAAATGTCTAACACAACACTGCAGACCACAGGCAACTGCAGCTTGAGCCAAGTACAATTTTGTCCATCACTTAACTCCTCCATGAGAGTTAAGTGACAAAATTGTCCTTGGCTCTGCTCTCCTCCAGTGAGGAGAGTGGAGGCTTCAGTATGGTGGAGGTGTCTGCTAAACAGCAGTTTGTTTGTATCAAAATGTCTTCCTTTAATGTTATCATACAGACATATATATGTAAAGCCTTTACATAAGATAATGGATATAAACTGTTCACACCTGCTCACAAATCCCAAATTAGCAAGTCCATGATGAGTGAACATATTACATTCTGAAATCTTCTGGGGTTTCTGTGTGACGGAGCCTTCAAAGAGCCTCTCGTGTTGTCTGTATGAGTCTAATCCTAATGAATCAGCTGCACTAATGACTGTGAGATGAGGAGGTTTTCTTGGAAACTGTTGAAGAGTGTGAACTGATTCTTAATGTGAAAATATGAATCATTTCATGTCTGCACCAGTCCACTTCCATTCCCAATTAGGGTTGTAAAATTCTGAGTTTTGTTGGAAACTGTTCATGGGAATTAACGGGAATAAACTCGGAAAAAACTGGGAATTTACTAAATTGAAGGTTGGTACTTAACAGGGAACTTAAACATAGTTGGGGACAATATATTTTAGCATAATCTTGACTAAAACAACCAGATTTCATGCAAGTACATTTGAATATGTATGCTATTCCTCAAACACATGCACACTGCTTACTGCAGGGCTATTGTGGCCACGCCCCCTACATGCACGGTGCTTTCCTCCATCACATGCATAGACGATTTCTAGAACCCTGGACCACATTGAGCCACACATTTTAGCCCGTGGGCTACATAAAGTGAAGTAAGTTTTCATGATATTATGGGGTAATATATTTTAAAAATGTGATGTATGGTATTAATACGATTTGGAATATTTTCAAAATTCCCCAGCTTAACTTCCCATGAAAGTTTCTGGAAATTTACCCGAAATGTTCCACCCCTTTGCAACCCTATTCCCAATAAGATCATTTAGAAATGAAGACATGGGTTAGGGGAGGAATCTTATGGAATTATATAGTCAGGCAGAGGTATTTCTGTTTAAAATCTGCATGTGTGTATGTGTTATTGAGGCTGTGTGTGTGTGTGTGTGTGTGTGTGTGTGTGTGTGTGTGTGTGTGTGTGTGTGTGTGTGTGTGTGTGTGTGTGTGTGTGTCTATTCCCCAGACAAAGCACTGGGGAGTATTGCAGCCTGCATCGCCCCCGGGTAAGACTTGGATCAAGCAGAGAGAAGAGACATGGAGACAGACAGAGTCGAGATAGAGAGAGAGAGAGAGGCAGAGACGGCTACAGAGGTGGAGGAAAAAAGAAACTGACAAAATATCGTCAGCATAATCAGCAATGAATTCAACACTCAGATTCCATTTGTCTTTGTCTAACTTCTGATTCCTCGTAATGTTTCTGCTCCAATAATTCTCATCTATTTTAAACTTAACTTTAAGCAGAATGTGTCTTGTTGTTCCAGCTGTACTGTTGATTTATACGGATGTTGTTCTGCATGTTGAAACGGCTCCTGTAGCTGCAACAATGCAAAAATGATTTTGATGTTGTTACAAAAATAAACTAAACCGTAGCAGTTTTGTTGTGATGTTTGAAAAGGAGTATTTGAAAAATGTAATGCGCCCCGTTGCGCTTCCCTGCCAGAGAAAACCCCCGGCTACAACAGTACACTATTACATGCACACACATATATACACGCTCAAAACAGATGGGGCCCTGGGGGGTGTCTTCCAGGCAGAAGGATCCCGGGACCCCGTAGAGACAGAAGAGAGGGACACACGGATGAGGAGCAGCAGGGACTCTCTCCTGCACAAACACACACAGTTGTACCAGCAGGTTTGATGTTAATACTTTTGAATACCTTTTTTAAGATACGGAGATTTAATTTGGAATGAGTTAAGACCAAATTAAAGAACTCAAGCTGGCACAGATGTACCTGATAAAGAACTGAAACTAAATGAGAGCAACAGAGTCTTATCTCTGCATCAACCAGAAACAATATCAGCAGGTTAAAGCCCTCTGATGCCATCAATCAATTTACTTCATTTAAATGCAAAATCTCGATGCAGCTCTTTGAAATCTGAACGACGGCCAGGCAGACAAAAGCAACAAAACGCTAAAGTTTAAACTGAAAAGTTAAGACCATGGTTTAAATATTTTCAACTTTGCATTTGTGAAAACTTACAGTTGAAATGATGCAAGTCATAAGTGTTCATAGTAAGTTTAGCTGCTGAAGCTAAGCTAGGAGCTAAGAAGCTTGTTGAAAAGACAGTCACAGCTAAATGTACTCGCTGGCTAGTTTTTTTTTTGCCTCATCTCTGTTTGTCTCTAACTTGGTAAAACTATTATTTGTCCAGCACGGATTACATAACACACAGATCGTACTGCCTCTTTGTGGAGCAGAATGTTTAAGCCCTCATTCAGCGAGATTTGGATTCAGACCAGTTTTACTTGACTAATTTAACTTTCCCTCTCTGCCTCTCCTCCATTCAGCCGAGTTCTTCTTTTTCCTCAACTCGCTTTTTGTCTTTCACTCAATTTCTCCCTCTCACGCCCCCCTCTTTCTTTTATTTCCCTTTGTCCCCTCTGTACTTCTGACCCAACTAAGAAAGCCGTGCACGGTGCCTCACAATGAAGAGCGTTTCTTTTACATGTTAATGCTTTTACTCACGGCTCAGCGCACAGCACAAGGCGAGAAACAGAGCTGCTCTGAAAAACAAGATTGTGTACACGCACACACGTATACGCACACACACACACACACGACAGGGCCGGCTACAGTTACAATGAATCTCCTTCAGATGTAACGATGAACCTCAAAACCAAACAGAGAGGAAAAGAAGGTTTATAGGGTAAAGAAAGAAAGAAGGAGCAGAAGGGCTTCTCCTCTTCATTCATAACAAAGACATTCTTTTCATCATTCATGATCATTCCAGAGTTTCCTAAAATAAAAACAGAATAACACTTTGTCAAAGCGTCTGCATGTGGCGCAGAATTGATTGGGAAAATTTGAAAAGAAAAAGGAAAGAAAACAATTCGCAGATGAAAACACACGCGAGACTATTCATATTCATGCTGCTTTGACAAATATGAGGAGAAACGAGTGGAATAAACCCAATCTCAAGGCTGCACTGTGTTTTGAGAGAGTGTGTATTTGCCATATAACAAGTCCATTACAACACGGCTCGTCACCAGCTTTCATATTCACTGCTGTGTGCAAAGTGGATTTGACGGAAGGTTCAGGCCCATGAGAAGCAATTAGTGAGTTAATGTAGCTCATAAATGAATTTCCCTTTCTTCATTGCGGCTCTTGAACACAGATTTTGAGTGATGTTAACCGTGTTTTTTTGCAAAGGTAAGATTCCCTTTTAAGCTGCTGATTTTAAGGCATTTATAATTAGTTAGATCAATCATTTGGACCACTTTTTTTTTTGCATTTTTTTAATGCTAGGACAGCTGAAGAGAGTCGGGAAAAGTGGGGAACGAGCACCAAATGGTCACAAGTCGAGCTGAACTTGTGTGTACGAGGGGAACCTTCTCTACTCACTGAGCCACAGCAGCAACTCTGGACCACCTGAAATCTGTTTACAAGTTCTTATCCATTTTAGTTTATTCAACATTATCAAGGTAAAGTTGTTGTAAAAATGCTCAGTGTTAGGCTAATTAATGGCTGGTCGAGTGCAGTCTTGCTGGAGAGTTCAAGCTTGCTGTTCATCACTTGCCTGAAAGAATCGACAATTTCGACAACTTTTAACCAAAGCGACGTTCATCAGAGAGTAAGAACAACAGAAGCAAGGATCTAGAGAGGAGGAAACAACGTCAGGAAGTGCAAATTAACAAGTTAAAGTCCGATCGGACACACAGGTGCTGACGGGTGGTGCACAGAGACAAAGCACAACATTGACGGCTGTTCTTCTAGTCAGCATCCAAACCACCCTAAATATCGTCATTATTAAATGAAACCATCATCTTCAATACCGTTAACTGTGTAGGTGTTCAGAGCTTGGTCTTCAGCTTTTTCTTCAAGATGCAAAAGGAAACAAGAATAAAGAAAGGCTTACAAAGGAGGAAAAGCTTGACAATGATCAGTCTCCATAAAGGATTATGACTAAAGTCTATTGCAGTGATATTTTGGATGAATTAAACTCCTTATGTAAAGATCTAACAGCCTACGACTCAGCAGAAATAAACCCAACAATAGTTAATCTGCAGTGTTTAGCCGGTGTGCAGCCAGGCTTCTCTCTCTCAATGTGGAAGAAGTATCATCCTCACTTTTCTGATCTACGCTAGGTGCTTGGTTTCTTTGTAATTTAACCAGATGTCATTTAACTAGCGCAGCCGAACACATGCTAGCAGTCATGAACCCCCAAATGCAAGCCCAAAAAACATTTACAAGAGTCTACATTGAAACTGCTTTGTTCAGGATCGTACACGTTTTAATAACCTGTTCTGTGTGTTTTGGAAAGGAGCGTTCTCTTTGGATAATTTGGCTCCTTGTCAACACCTTTAAAGTGCTAAAAAACTGAATTAATCCAAAGCTATAACATCATTACTGGCAGGTCTCCTGGAAGCCACTTCATGAAGGTCTGGCCACCAAAGACCAATCCAGAAACACATTTCTACAACAATCAGAGCAGAAACCAGTGTCTTTGCCAGTTCTAATGACAGGGATTGTTAACATTCAAGAGGGGGAGATCTCTTTGGATAAGACAGCTTTTGATAGAAATCTTATGAATGCTACAAGTCAGGTCATTTGCCTGGATCGTACAGTGTAAAAGTGCTTTTAATGACATCTCAGCTAACAGCATCAATCCATTTGGGTTCCAGATTAATAAGTGTAATAGCTCAGTATTCAGTCCCCTGATGACCTGTTGAGCCAGATCATTCCTCCTGATTGCCCCCGACCACTAAGAAGCTAATCTCTCCCAGTGGGCCCAGTGCTGTCTGTCTGCGTCCACGCTTTGTTTCTGTTGGACCACAGCTTAGCCCGGCGGGGGCTTCGTGCTGAGTTAGCTGAGGTCATCTAACATATGGTGTGAGGCTGATTGAGGCCCTCTCAAGGGAGCTGTTAATGGATAATTCCCTTAATTCATGTGATTTTCAGCCTGTCTGATGGAGTTGTTCCTTGTTGTCTGTTTTCGAGGCTTTCAATTGAAACTCTCTGTCACTGATGAAAAGTTGCATCAATAAATTCCAATCATGAGAACTTAAGAGAAACTTTATTGCCATACTTTTGTTTTGGGGCATAAGGGCCTGTGTCCACTAACAGCATTTTTGCACAACTAACAGCATTTTCCACAACCTCAGTTTTAGAGCCTCTTATTGTTGTTATGTTTTGCAAGTTGTCTTCTGGTGCTTTCACTTCGCTTGTTGGTGAATATCTGAAAGTCTGAAACTTTTTCTGCACAAGAAAACAAGTCAGGTTGTATTAGATAAACCGTGCAAGGAAAAGCATTCATTGTGACACGCCGTGGGTGTTTTTGTGGTTAGGATACTGAGCACTGAATTAAATTGGTTTGTATGAAAAATAGAAACTTCCAGTGTGACAAAGATCCTAAGTGGGCAAAAGCTCTCATAGGTGCCACAAAACTATATGCACCTCATTCTGTTTTTTTATAGACGTGTTTAATTAAAAGTACAGTTTTGCTTCTATTGCAGTTAGTGTCTGTTTAATTGTCACTCTAATCTTATAAGTGATGAGTACTTTTAGGAAAATAAGCTTAACTTGCTTCTTAAATGTGATTTGTTGGAGTACTTTAGACCTAAAGTCTAAAGTTCTGCTTTAATTCCCTTATTTCCCTGTTAATTGTTTAGCACAAATAAACCAAGTCAAATTCCTTCTATGTGTAAATGTACTTGGCAATAAACCCCGATTCTGATTCTGATTCTCTGACTCTATATTGCGATACGATATAGAACCGCAGGTCACATCTACCCATTCACACAGATTCACACACTGATGGCAGAGGTTTCTATGTAAAGTGACCATCAGAAGTAACTTCCCATTATACACCGCCGACAAATCAGCGGGAGCAAATTGTTGTGAAGTGTCTTGCCCAAGGACACATTGAACATATGGCTGCAGGAGCTGGGGATCGAACCCCCAACTTTCCGGTTAGGTTGCTTTCGTTATTAAAACCTTTTACTTACAGCTACAAGCTGTTAACTCAATAGTAGATCCATGAATATATAACACAAAATCTACGCTCATACACCTGCAAAATATCAACCTCCTGTCAAAAAATCAACACCTCATCCACTCACATTACAAAAGTGAAATCTCTAACCTTTAAAAGCAAAGTGCTCATACCGACCTGAGTACGACCAGTCAATATCTTCGGGGAGCTTCCGCAGACCTCGCACCAGCGGCTCCGCTGCCACCACTACACAGGAGAGATGAGAGAGCTAATTAGTG
Source organism: Labrus bergylta (assembly GCF_963930695.1). Lineage (NCBI taxonomy): Eukaryota > Metazoa > Chordata > Actinopteri > Labriformes > Labridae > Labrus > Labrus bergylta. The sequence continues at coordinate 15,649,399 of NC_089217.1, read as the reverse complement.
TCATTTATCATTTTCAAACACACAAACACAAACGCTCAAGCTGATAGGTGAAACCACTACCAGCTGCTGCATGACTTTGCCAAACGATGACTGACAGGCTTTTTCCGTCTGTCATTCAGGGGATACGTTTCACAACTACCCAGCCTGCCGGGAAATAGGCTGAGAGTTCATTCAAACCATACTCTGTCACATGTGATGTCCCCTTCTGTCTTATATATATATATATATATATATTTTTTTTTTTTTAATGGCATCTTATACTGAGTCATTGGTTTCAATTCTGCTGCTGCTGCTGCACATAATATGACCTGATTCCCTCTGCAGTTACAGAGCACGTAAGCTTTATCTTCCATTGGGAGAAAATTGTTTTAGAAAAAGCACACACAGGTTCTCAGTCACAGGAGAAGACCAATGACTGGTTTCACTATCACACACACACACACACACACACACACACACACACACACACACACACACACACACAGGACAGATATCACAGGTTACCAGCTTACAGCAGACAGCAGACCACTATAAAGGGTGCAGGAGGTATCTGTATAACGGACATCATTTTTTTCTCAGTACACACTCTCTCACACACTTCTGTTACATGATAGTAAATTTCACTTGGGGACAGCAGCATACATACAATGATGTATTAAGTCAAAGGAAACGCTGTGTTCCTGATTCCGTGTGAATTTGCGAGCCAATTGCTAAATTGATTCTCTGCCAGCCATGGATTCTGCCACTGTTACATGAAACATGAAAACATGCTTTTAAGGTTTTATTTTTCTACAACTGTGTCTCCACTTTATGGATCCAAATAGTTCCAAATCATTCTGCTGCTGCAAGATGTTGAGATGCTGTCTGTTAATCATGTAAATACTGAAAACAATCACACTGATTTATGTAAATAATGTAAAAGCTCTCTATTCTCATGTAAATTAACCCACCCACCCATCATCAAATATTATTGCAGCATTTTTGCACTTCTTACCACTGCACGATTGTGTAGTCTTATTATATTAGTCTTTGCTTATTTTGTGTTTATTGTTAATATTTAATATCATAGAGAGAACAGCTGGCTGAAGTCAAATTCCTTACCTGGCCAATAGAGCTGATTCTGATTCACTGTTCTTGTTTACATCCAGGTTGTAGAGCAAGGAGAGCAGGCCCAATAACCGGATAATAATTAAACTGCTAGCTAGTCGAACACTGAGCAACCCCAATGTTTCACTGTTTTAAAGCTTTCAGCCATGCATGTAGCCTATGCTCAGGTATTGGCAGTGCCACTGTATAGAACTTCAAATCAAATACAGCCAGAATACACACTTAATATGATCACACAGGCACAACAAACACAATCCGACAAAGCCTGTTGCTGAGCCGTTTTCTATACAGAGGGGGGGGGGGGGGGGGGGGGAGAAGCAGGGGTCACTTAACACAGATTACAATATCAAAACTTCTCTTCAAGGGACTGCACAAACAACATGAATAAATACAAAATACAGAGGATAAAATAAAACATCCTGCTCTGCTCGGCACACAGAAGCACCAAACCAAAAGATGAAAGGCATGTAGAGTCAGATTTAGGTCACCCATCACCATATCCACCATGTTAAGTCTGTACATGTGGCACAGATGAACACTGTATAATCCTATTGTTTACTATAGATTGCGGCCGATATAACACGGCTAAATTACTGCATGTGCGTGACAATATTCACTCGTTCAGCTTTATGGAACTATGTGTTGTTGACCTTTTGAAGAAGTGCAATGCGGTGCATCAACTCTGAAAAACAAAACCTCTCTGTATCATCTGTAAAATCTTCTGCTTCAATGAATATTCAGAAGCCGCCACAGGGGGTTTAATGTTTTACTTCACACTTGTTTAACTCACTTCCTTCTTTTTTTTTTCCCCCCCAAAAGAGTTGTCTTTGCTGCTGTTTGGGGTTACAGAAAGCTCGCTGCTGATTATCAGGATGAAGAGCTGGAAAACATCTACCTATGGATTAAGGGTTTGGTTCTTGTTCAACTTCAACGTATGGCGTAATCTCCTACACTTGATGGTAAATTCAACCTGCTTTACATTAAAGGATTGCAAGTGTGGTTGGGAAACAGTGATGTAGCTTCTGTCAATGATTATCTACACAGATCAATGTAAGCAGCAGCCATGTTCTCAATCAGACACTTGATCTGTTGTGACATGCGGAATAATGAGATAAATGTGTCCATGTCTTTTGCTAACTTAAAAGAAATCAGTGCAAGCTGTGAGATTTAACATGCAAGTCCTAATAAAACAAATAGTTACATGAATGTTTTAAAGTGGAAAACAGCAAGATGACAGGCCATCTCTCATCACTTCTGCTGCTCGCAACTGTCAGCGAGAGCACTCGTGATGCCACTGGGGAAAAGAAGATTAACTAGCTCATCATTAAAATGTTGACTGGAGATTTTCTCCTGTTAAGTCAGTGGAGGGAGAAGGCTTCCACAGCTCGTGGCATCTGTCGTTACAGTCTTAAAGCAAACGTTGCGGCAAAGAATTACGAGTTTTAAGAGTGAAAAACATGCATGAGTTGGGAGTGAGGCATGTGTGGAGGAAGTTGCTTATGTGCATGACAACGCAATTTTAACGTTATGGCAAACGTGTGCATCATTTAGAGCATAGAGGGATGAAGGGAGGGGGGGTTAGGGTCGAGGGATGAAGGGATTATGGGTCGAGGGATGAACAGATGAGGGTAGAAGTCCAGGGATGAAGGGATGATGGGAAAGGTTCCGGGATGATGGGATGAGGTCACGGGTGGAGGGATAGATGGATGAAGGTAAGAGATCAGGGCTGGTGTCACCACTTTTTTTTTTTTTTCACACTTCTCTACCTCATTAAGTCTTGATCATGCCTTTAAAGAAAACAGAGGTAAACTGTTTAATAAATTAAAGGCAGGGTTGGTAATTTAAAAAAAAACTAGCATGATTTTGAAAATAGCATTCCCTCAGTGCTACGTCTAAAGACAATTTCAACCAAAATCTTAAAAAGTGTATCTGGAGGAAATTACCCTGCAAACTTCTGTACTGTTAGCTAGCATGATTTCAAACTCTGCATGGTGTAAACAGAAAGATACTAGAGTATAGAGAGCTACACAGCTGCACAGACTGTGTTGAACGCAATGGAAATCTACATATAAAGAAGACAGTTTAAACCTGTTTTTCCTCTTGAGTCTCAGCTTTCTTCATGGTGTTTTATTGTATGAAAGTCCATTCTTGACCTTGGAAATAAGTAAAAGTTCATCCTCTAAAGAAAATCTTGAACATTAAAAGGCTGTATGAAATGAAGTGGAAGGTAATTTCAATGAGGAGAGAAAGATTTCAAGGTCTAAGAGCCAGAGTCCTATTGTGCTACACTCCACTGACAGTAATGACAACAGAGAGAGCAATATAATATGAAGTCAAGACCATTTTGACCTGACCACATTTATGAAGCTATCCTCCTTTGTCGGTGTGATATAAGTAGATGGTGATAAGAGAGGAGTGAAGATTCGAGAAAATGACTTCATAAAGGCGAGAAAGGAGGGATGAAAAGCCTTCTGTGTTACATTCAGAGAACTTGTTCATCACATTCATATTCCCACAGACGAAGACAGGGCAGAATGGAGTCAATAACAGGATTGTAGCGTCAATAATGGCATCATTAACATCACACTGTGAGGGATATTAATCTAATCTGCTGTGGCACAGCAACACACAAACACACACACACACACACACACACACACACAAACAAACATGGAGCATCACCTGTAGCTTCAGTGAAATGTTGGGCGCTTATTAGAAACAAAAATTCCATCTGAAAACGCTGTGCACTTGAAGTTGAAGCACTCAGCCTTTAAAAAGAACAGTATGTGACTAAAAGGGATTCGATCTATTACCTTCAGACATCAGAACTGCCAATTCAAACAGCGGAAATGTATTAGAACTATCCTCAAATATATAACACAGTTTCAAAATCCATTATGAATGTACGTCAGAAGTATTCATGGTCAGTGTGGTTAGAATCAACCTCTAAAACCGCAGCTTCACAATACGATGACTGATTTTCCTATTCGCTCTCTCCCCTAACGTTCACATGACTTGTCTTCTGCATGTGGGCTGGGTCCAAAATCTACTAAAGTGAAACCACAACACCGAATGGGTCTGTTTGACATCAACTCTCCTGTGTTCAGTTATCAGCTTAATCAAGTGGATATAGATGTGAAGTAAAATAAATGTATTACTCTCATTCAACCATTGTGTCTGATTGGGTTGTTTCTATGTGATGACTCAAATGCATTAGAGGAGGAATGTAAGAAAATGTACGATAAGTGGCTGATGAAGGTCTAGTGCTGAAATGCATCCATTGTTGTTTTAGACGCTGCTCTTGGCCAAAAAAAGGAAACTTGAAGGACATTTAGTGTGCTGACTTTTTTGGCTCTTTTCAAGTCTTGTTGCGTTCGTGCACCTGGAACTTATTCATTGTCGAGTGAGCCCTTTTTTTGCTGTTCACGTATGAATAGTCGGCAACTGTAAATCTTTCATTTATGTTTTGAACATTAAGATGGTGCTCCGACCTGAGCAAACTAAATGCATTTAAAGCTTTGATTTCAACTTTATGACAGCTTGGCAATTGAAGGTCTACAAGGCCAGACATTGTCCATGTAGAATTTAACATTTTATTTTCCAGTGACATTATTATATAGGTGCCTAGACCACCCTTTGACTAAGGTTGGATGACATGTTTTCATCAGGTTTTTATTAATGCATTACTAAAATAAAACAAGTATCACCATGGAGATTATGAGTACCAACTAAATAGTCACACATTCCCTTAAGGTAGGTTTAAATCACGTCACAGAAGTGAAATCACAAATGGCAAAATGGCAGTTTTCTCATATTTTTGTTGTTGCTCATTTTTAATGAGAAGGATATTTCTCTGAAAAGCTTTTCCTCTACATGTTTTGTGAAACCCCCTACATTAAAGTTAACAAACTTAGCCTGTGGTTTGGATACTGACAAGTCAATGCAATGGGAATGATGGCAGTCGGAACGCTTTTAATGCATCTCAATCTTTTTTTTTTAGCATATGTCTGCATTAACCACAGAACAAACACTAACTCATCTTTTAAATGTATATTCCTGTGCACTGAATCATTAGTCTAGAGAGTTTTACCAACATCTCAATAGATATGTCTATTTGTCTTTCGTCAGCATGCATTATTTCAGGTGGATAGAATATTGTGTCTTAATTAAACAGCGGCGGGACACTTTTTAAATAACTGAAACTTCACTTTATGAACCATTACTTTAGTTCTGAACATGTTTTTTTCCCAGATAAGATACCACCCTCGCAGGTTCTCTGTGAGAATAACTGGCAGTCACCAGATATTTTGATGGACATTTTGGTCTATACAGACATGTTTCACATCTCTTGAGCGCTGCTGAGCTACAGACTACTGCAGGAGCTGTCAATCATGTTGAGGTAGCATAAGAGACGGTGCAGGTAAGAGCCAGCAGCGGAGAGACACAGGGGGGCTCAGCTTTAAGAGCACAGCAGATAGTGATGTGACTTCAATGCTGCAGGCTGCCCATGCATGAAGCTCACAGCTGAATCACTGTATTATTCCACCCATCTGCACTTTATCTGCTTTATCAGATTTCCCATGAGGCCTGGCAACATGACATTTCTACGGATGGTATTTTATTCATACAGGAAAGGTCAGCTGACATGCAGTTTTTCCAGTAGTGATCTGCTTCATCATGCATTCATACACCTCATCTTTAATGTCTGCTTTAAATGTATATCAAAGCTATTCAGTCCAATTTGACCAATGACCTGTGTGTTGGCATGAGTGAGTAGGACTTCACGTTGGCTGTCTGTGTGAGATGGAATAATGAAGCCAGATGAGGATGTGTCAGCCTGACACCTGATACTCTGACTGCTGCCTCTCTCATACCAGAGTGTCACTGAGAGTAATTTACGACATGAGCACCACTCATAAAAACATAATACAGCCAAAACATGTTGATGCAATGCAAAAGGGAGGCCCACTAGCTGCCACTTGTCAATCAGGGGGATGATACAATCCATATCACTGCAAGGACCTTTAAGCTGATTTTATAAGCATGTTCACTAAAATGTGTTTTGTAAAGTTAATGGGGAACATATTGTAAACACAGATGACAGAGATGGCAGAATTGATTATGAAAGATGAAATCTTTTTTTTTTACATGTTCAATCATTTATTAAACAATCGGGAAAACCGCTGTCTTGCTAGTTTTTGGGTTTAAATTTCTAATCCCTAAGATTTTAATTTGTTTGTTTAAGCCAAGTGGTAGCTGCAGTTCCCTCAATGTCCACTTGAGGCTGGCTCCAAAGGCCAAGGAAACCCAATTAAGTCCCATATTAAAATTAGTATTTTTACAGCAGAAGAAAACATGTTTACAGGCTGGTTCAAAAAGATAATTTTGTATTTTCAGCTCTTTTCTTTATTGGTACATGTTGTATAGGGGGGATTGTAATATTGTGTTTTGATATTGTTAAGTCTAAGAGGTGGAGGCCTGGCTGAGTTGACTGGCAGGTGGTGGCATTGTATCCGAGGCCTGCCCCAGCTCTTCCTCTTAACCTAGATTGATTGGCGGTTAGGTGGAGATCGCATTTCCAATATGGAAACCATCCTTGTTGGGCTTTATATCTTCTTCAGAAACCAAAGGGTGACATCACTGAAACCAGGTCTATGTTTTAATCCATTCTAGTTTAAAGACAAAAACACTGTATTTTGGTAAAATGTTAGTTATTTACACTCTGATATTTAATCTAAATAGCTCCATATCGTTATCCTCTTGGTGTTGGAGTCTGCCATTTATGCTCTAGATTTTAAGTGTCAATCAATTCTTGGATTAAATGAATAAAAAATGCATACTTATATTTATGTGTTTTCTGCGTGACTTCAGCATCACGGTTGATTCTCCTTACACTGTACAAAGAATGCATCTGTTACAATGCAAACCCGCCATTTCCTGATGTTAATAGTTTATATATAGTTAAATATAGAAATGGTGAAACACACATTGGCTTTGAAAAAGGAATAATTAGCATATTTGATTGAAACTATCAAAAACGCATTTTTTACCATGATCTCTTCAAGCTGTATTGCCCATGGATTTAAAATGACATGTTTAACAGAAAGAAAGCAAAAGCTACAGCACAGATAATTCATTTGTTGTTGTAATTTAAATCTGACAAAGTAGCTTCTACTGGAAAGGCAACTACGGTATTACATTTTAAGTCAGGCAGTCACATAAAAAAGGGAACACAGATCACAAAGTCAGGGGTCATGAACTTGCGGCATACTACTCTCACCCTCAGGACAGGCTAGTGTGTCCACTCATATCCTCTTACATCAATCCATCACGTTCCACTCATTCCAGGAGGGATTTGGGGATGAAGTAGATAAGTTTATTGTTTAGGTATCCACTTGGCCTTGACCTTAGCACTTCTTCAGTTACAGGTTTCTAATATTTCCTCCTATAGACCTTTTTATGACCCTAAAAACAAGGCACGGACTTGTTGCTTTCAATCAAAATAAGATGCATGGATAAAGAAATGTAGCTAGCTGGTTCTCTGCAGTTCATGAAGTTTAAAGTGTATTTCTTTATCATTGTTTTAAATGTTTGTAGCTGCATTGAATTCAAGTCTAATATTGACAAGTTTAAAAAAAATCTTTAAAACGCAGCAGCAGCCTTACATGGACGTTTTCTTTTGGGATGTAGACAGTGCACTGGGTTTCACTGAGGCTTTGTGTGAGTGTTGAGATAAGTGCGGCGCTCCCAGCTGTACACTAATGAATAGCACCGTGTTGGATTACAGGACTCCTGGGGCTGATTTAGCCTGAATCTCTGCTATGAGGGAATCATTCTCCGCCTGCATTCAGACCATCACAAACCCATTTTTAACAGTAGATGTGATTACTTTTGTCTCATTAAATGAACCAGTGTGTTTCTCCAGGGGGAGAAAGCCTGTGTGTTCAACCACAAGAGTGAAAGTGTGTGAATTCAACTACGAAGGCTTCAGTTGGAATCCAAGAGTATGAATTCATTTTTAGATTTGTCCCCCCATCAGCTTTCATCAGCCTTTGTCAGCAAAACAGCTATACAGAATTCAAATGGATAAATGAGTGCAAGAAGCACTAGGAACATATACGAGTAGAAAAACCAAATAACAGGCGGTGATGCTTAGTTAGAATGTAAACTTTGTGGTGACAATGGATACAACAAAGTGAGAGGATAACCAAAGTATTTAAAACTAATTGTCTTGGATGAAAGCATCTTTGAAATTTGAGGCAACATTTTTTTTGTAGATTGTGAGATATTGTACTGTATTAGGGTTTTAGCTCTGATGATCATCATATCTGAACCCAGCATCCATTTCACGTCACGCCATTGAAATGGATGTTTAGACATTACATTAAAAACATGTCCTGGTGGATTGACAGCAGTACAGGGACTCTCAGGGTTTCAGCAATATCATTAAGATTCATCTTCGAGGGAACATGAGCATCTGTACAAAATTAATTGGCAATCCATCCAATAGCTGATATTTGAATCTGGATTGACCAACAGGCTTACTGACAAAGTGATCATAAACCTAACCAAAACATCTATATTCAATCAAACCTGACAATACGACTATCATTACTGCCCAATTGGTATTACACATTTCAATCAAGTCACATTTTATAATATATCTAAAATAATGAATAACCCTAAAAACATTCAAAAGCAAAGGATGTATCAAATTATTTTACGGCATATCAGATCTCCCTGTTCATACTCTGTCATTCTCCCTCGATTCTTGCGGCAGTTTTCTTTTCATGAAACTGTGGACCATTGCCTGGCCTCTGGCTCGGCTCTGGTATTTTTTTCCATACTAGTGTATGAGAGAAAAGCCTGTGCTACCAGCCGTGTCCGAGTGTACAATCCAAGTATATCGATCAGTGAACGCTTGCAGTGAGTTGTCAGCAGTGAAGCTGGCTGCAGCGTCCACCTTTCAACTTTGAAACACACAAATGCACTTATTGAACACTGACGCTTCAGGAGTAATTAAAAAGATGATCTCACGAGAATAACTGACAAAAGACGAGTATTACCACATAAAGATGTGGACATGATTTATGTGTTTCTGTTTTCCATGTTAAGGTAGTATTTCAACTGGACAGCATGTTCCCCTGCTTTCAGCTGGCCCAGATTCTTACTATCATGCGTCTTGGCCAGCGGGCCAGTTGTAATATCAGGCCCAGGAAGTATGTCTAAATGTTTTAAATTAATCATTCAAATTTTAAATTGTCTCTTATATAACAACATCCTCTGTCTTCTATACAGAAGCTCAGATTCAGACTAAGACAACTTTATTAAGGGCAATTTAGTTTCAGTTTCAGTTTCGAGCCATTGAAGGAAGCAAAGACAATATAAAGGAAACAAACACAGTCACAGCAGCATTCAGACATTTACATTCACATGTCAGTAATAACAATTCAACAGACAAACAGGTCGTCAAATGAGAAGCCAGCGCTATCGATCTAGAATTTCCTAATACAACGACAGGAAGGTAACGAATAAATAGATACATAAATGAATGGACCTTACAGGTGACCTCACTGTACAGTAACAGTCCAGCTCTCACTACACATTATATCAGTGACGACCGCAGCAACAAATTATAGTTTACATTCCGAGAGTGAGCGACAATAAAAGTCAGTACTGCTGAATGTCTTTCTTAGTGAAAGCACTCCAAGAGAACAACTGCCATAAATGCTGTCTGATGACCATGTGACATCCGCTTCACATAAAACGGGTCACCTGTTGACCTCAGTGTCACACACAAAACACACGCACACTCAAACTGCACACATCCATCTGGGCACATACCTCCTGGGGCCAGACGATAACTTATATAGAATTCAGCTGTGTTGAGTGTCAGCTGGTTAAATTAGTGCGCTCGGCTTCTCCTCTGGTTCACTGTTGCACTGTTTCTGCCGCCTTATCGCACTGTGTCAGCCTCTCTGATGTGCTGCGTGTTCCATTAGAAAGAATGCAAGGGACCATTAACAAGAGGACTAAACAGAGACAGCGAAAAGTAAAGAGATGATCTGTTCTTGTCTGGAGAGCGCTTCCTTTACCTGACGTTTCTAAAAGCAATGCACCTCGATTAACTGATTTGATTATTATTCGTTTAATGGCAGGGTCAATATCAGCCATTTAACAAACCATTGACTTTATTTCCAACTATTAATTGCCTCTAGAAGATAAAAAAAAACAGTCTGGGAAAAAAAAAGAAAAGAAACAGCAAGCTCTCTCCTCATTTATCCAATAAGTAACATGTCGGAGGGTATATAGAGATATGCCTCTCTCTAATGTAAAGTCACAATTTGGTCTCCTGCATGTTGAGCTTCTTGTTGTTCCTCTATTTTTGCCCTGCCATTCATGCTGAAGTATGACTTAGCCCACTATCTCTTCTCTCCCTCTCAGTGAACTCCAGCAGCACAGGTTATGAGTTAATGAGCTTAGGCTCCATATTAAATGGAGGTTATTGTTACTGAGCACTACACAAAGCGTGCATTGTTCCACAGGGATACAACAGCATTAAAGCTGCAATATAAAACCTTATCAGACAAGCCAATCAAGGGATCTGTCTGTGTGTGTTTGTGTGTGTGTGTGTGTGTGTGTGTCACGTCTTGAACTCCAGTTGTTCTAGTGGGTACAAGGGGGTCTGTTTTGTGAGTCACAGTGCGCGCATGGTAAGAGGCGACCGTGAGAATCTGGGGCCCTGAGTTGGAGGTGGTAATACAGATGAACAGCTGGGGGGGGTTTAAAAAAACACACATGCACACACAAACACACATGTACCACACATACAGTGTCAGGTGTCTCCCCGTTTTGCCCAGCCAGATGGGGGTATCACAAATTCCTTTTGCAGCCCTTTGGCTCCACAAAAGTCCAATAAAACCAGACGGCCCTGTTATTCAAAACTTTTGTGTGCTTCAACCAAAAACACACACCGCTGAAGACTAGCAACTGATAGCTGGTCAGATTCGACGCGGTCTTACAAGACAAAAATGTACTACACAACTCTGTAAAAGACTGAAGTTAGGTTTCTTCAACGTTTTCAGAGGCAGAGCCGGGGGCAGCAGCCACAGATGCAGAAATTACTCGACTGGATGGTGTATGACATTTATAAAGCTGGACTCTTCCCTTATCCTTATTGTAACCAATTACACTCTTGTACTCCAGCAGAGGGAAAAAAAAAAAAACACAGCCCCCGTGCTCCTAATTCATAGAGAGCTGCAGTCAAAAGAATTAATAACAGCCAGCTGTGTAGACGAGTTATACCCTCACTGACAGTATGAGTCAGAGAGAGATACAAGCACAGCTGCTTTGGGTTAAAAACATGTCTTCTTGCTTCAGTCTGCAGGAGTAGCACCCCTTAAGTGCAATCTATGAACAACATTATCTTTTCCATTGCAAGACGGACACTGAGCAGATCCTGTCCAAACTCTTACATGTTACTCAGCTCCTATGGATACAAAAAATACAAAACAGGTGCAACGAATATCATGAAGAAGTTTCATTATGTGTTCAGTATTTTCTTCATTCTGATCTATTCAGCTGTCTCATTTCTAAATGTCAATGATGCTACAATTTTGTCTATTATATGTCTTTAGTGGGCTTTGTGAATTGTGGCTGGCTGGCTATATTGATTGATTAGTAGAACTTTATTGTCAGACACGGTTTGAAATTTGTCTTGCATCACAGCGGCTCGATTTGCAAAATAAAAATTAAGACAAGATACACAGATACAAACATTTAATACAATATTCAAACTCCAAACTAACATTCAGAGGCCTTAAACTTGCTTTGATCTGGGATTCAGCTCCACATTCAATTTTAGAATTGACTGGTGAACACAAGAGTGTTTCAGTCTGACCTTATTAAAACGTGGGACCCTGTATCTCCAGTTTGATGGTAACAGTTCATACTCTGTGTTCAGGGCGTGGTCAGGGTCAGAGGCGTGTTAACATGTTTTACAGGCTGATTCATAGAGTCTCTGCGCTGGTTAGCCTATAATCTTTAAGCAGATTTTTAATTGGTGAAGCAGTTTAGCATTTAAAGAAGTGGACATCCACATATACCATGAGGTGGTACAGTACTGTAGGACACTTAGAATCACAGACGTAAAGAACAAGCCTAGAATTTGTCTGAGATGTAAAGCTGTATGAGACAGAACTTTACAACAAGATATAACAGGAAGAAGGCAGGAGGTACTCACTTTTGAGACACAGGAACATGGGAATGTTTTGGCAGTTCTGCTTGGTAAGTTGTGACATGGTTGCCAATTCTGTATTATTTTTGTCAACTTGTGATAAACATTGTGCCAATATTTGAAACATGGGCACAACCTTATCAGTATAAAACAGGCCTGCATGATATGGAGAAAAAGTACTTACTGTATGAAAACTGTAGCTCTCTAGATAAGGTTATTGCAATTGGAAATACTGGGATTTGAATAATATACTTCAATAAAATACGCAACCTTACTTACTATAAATGCAAAAAGCCTCTGGTTGATCGATTCCTGATCCCTGACGCCCAGCCACCACCATCGGACTGTGGCGTGGTGTGGACAAAGGATCAGGAGAGTAGCACACATGCTAACCCTTTAGAAGGTTCACACTTGGGTTGGGAAAGAAGGACTGGTATTAGACAGCAGTTCCTATAACTGTTCAGTGCTTAAATATTGATAAGCTCCAGGACAGACCTCTTACTTTATTATACTCAAACTTAGCTGGAGAGTTCCTAACAGTCTGATGACAATGCTGCTGACTTAGCAGTTTGAAGTTGTGTGAAGGAGAGTTAACTTTCTGAGCTTGAGGGATTACAGGGTGAATCACCTAAGACTGCAAATTCACTTTATTTTGAAGAGACTATATGTAACGTACCACATGTGTTAAACAGGTTTTTTTTGTCCATATATAAAAGGTCTGTAATCTGATGTGAAAAGTGAGACATTCACTGTCTCTCTCAGTTGCTACCTACAGCCACCTGCCCACCTGAAAATGTTTACAGCCAACCCTTATTTGACAAAGAAGGCTAATTCTCCTTTGCAATGATTTCCTAACTGTTGAGAATTATGTAAGCAAACTCACAAAAAATAAAAAACTTTATAAATATCAGTGTAAGTGAGCCCCAATGTTAGGCTTTTCTCTGGGAGGGATGCCCCCAGACCCTGGCTGGCTACAATTTTCCCACTGACTGACTACTCCATATGTCTGTGTAAAGCCCTGTATAGCCCCTTTTTATGAAAATTCAGCTAAATGCCATATAAAAGCTAGTTTGTGGAGAAGGAGCCAACAACAACGATTACATCTAGAGAAATGTAGCGTGACTTCAGAGGCTCTGGAAACAACTTTCTCAGCTGAGCATTTTCTTACTGTTCATCACCACCACAATACACTCCAAAAACTAGTTAGCCTACTTGAGTCCCATTCATTACCCATCAGATGCACAACTGTGATTGCTTTTGGGCCTTTATCTTTTATCAGATAGGACAGTGAAAAGTGACGAAAAAAGGAGGAAAGAACGTTGGGATAACATGCAGCAAATTGCCGAGGGTTGAAGTCTAACCTGGACGATTGCGGTGAGGACTTTGTCTGTGTATAAAGGGACTGCACTTCAACCATAAAGCTGAACCAGCAGCCCACAACTGAATGGCTTAAACACAAGATGTCCACACAGCCAGAGAAAGTTCAATCATGCAGCCTGTTGATTTTCTGTAATGAAATGTGACAAGAATTGGCAGCAGAGCAGATTAGAACTTGACATTACATAACCACAGCCTGTTTGGATCATAGTGATACCCATCCTTTTGCAAACAGTATTTGTTTAATAGGTAGGGATACATCTCTCTTTCTTCAGCCTGTTATTAAGCCAGTAATCCAGTGCTTCCTTCCTCAACGAGGTTCTTTGCTGTTACACCTGCTTCTTATTCCAGCTGTCTGATTTATAACTGATCCAACCAGGTTTGGGTTAAAGCCAGGTGTTAAAGGGATGAAGAAGTGTTTGCTGCACATGTTACCCTGAGCTGAGATATTTTAGATGAGCTGTGAGTCACAGAGACCCCTGCAGGGGACTGACCTGAAATCTTTGCCTCCGGCTTTTGGACACATGCTATCAGATAACCATGAATAAATGACCTGCATTTACACATGACAGGCTCACACAGAGAAACACACACACACACACACACACACACACACACACACACACACACACACACACACACACACACACACACACACACACACACACACACACACACACACACACACACACACACACACACACACACACACACACACAGGGTTAGGCTGTGACCTGCACAGATCCACATATCTGACAAATATGGTGAAAACACAAAAATCAAAGTAGATAAATTAAATAATTTATGTTAACAGTAAGGAGAGTGTGCCGTGAGATGACATTTAGGACACACAAATAAAAAGAGGAAGAAAGCACAGGGGACTGAAGGAAGCCAGCCAACTGGAGGATGCCTGTGTGTCTCTATGTGTGTGTGTTTAACATTGCAACCCAAATGCTCACTCTCCCAAGTGTGCATGCAGGCAGAGTTTATCCGATGAGCATGTATGTTTGCACGCGTCCACCTCAGCTGTGAGAGAAGTGTGTGTATGTGTGTGTGTGTGTGTGTATGTGTGTGTGTGTGTGTGTGTGTGTGTGTGTGTGCACTAATCTGCCTGCCTAGTTAGAGCACTGACTGAGAAGCACTATTTCCATCTGCTCAGCAGAGAAAATACTGTGTATAAGTGTGTGTCAGTGTGTGTGTGTGTGTGTGTGTGTGTGATTAGTAATCCTGGAGCATTTCAGTGGAGCAGAGCTTCAAACTAATACGTCAGCTTCTGATGGGAAAAGATTTCCTGGTATCTAAATCATTGATCGCTCTCTAACGAGGAGGGCAGAGGCTAAAGTCCACTGCCGTTTTAATCAGCAGAAGAAGAGGGAAAAAAAGGACACAAAGAAGACAGCAAAACATAAAGACAAGAGGTTTCCTAAAGGGCTTCAGGAAACGCTTTAGGGTTTTCTGTCCTAGCTTTGCTTCATATTTAGAGTCTAGACCTAAAAGAAGGAAATGCTGTTTATTTATTGCAGATTATTCAGTGTGATTCATCTGCTGACATTTTTTATGTATAACTTCAAACTTCATGCCTATCAACAGGTGTTGAAGCGGTGGATGATGTGCATTCATTAATAATCTAGTCAACATGTTTTCCATCAGCATTCAGCCTGAATCAGCAGAGTTTCCATGACAACGGTTCACAGCGTCATGACAACGGAAGAGCCCCCGATGGCGTGTGGAACACCCTGACTTCCTGTCGGCTTCCTGCTCCGACTCTCTCTATTGCCATGGATATGAAACCATCCCCTCTCCTCTCTATCTTTCAGCGCGGGGTCACGCCCCCAGTTCCTCACTTGTCTGGCAGACGTCGCACACACACGCACAGAAAACTCACAAGGATAAAGAAACATTGACAAATATGTACAGACATACGCTTGCAAACATAAACCCTGCAAATAAAAGCCTGCATGTATATTTATAAACTGACTCATGGATGTATGTTTGTCTGCATCCGGGGGTGAGACTACTCTCAGCGCCCACCCAAAGATTTCTATAGAAATGTGGGTGTGTGACTAAAAGGGTGGTCAGCTGGGTGGGGGATGGGAGGGTTAATCAACTTTCAACAACTGGTCACAGCAGCGGCCCCCTGATGAACTTTCTCACTGGGGGGGAAAAAAGAGAGTCCAGAACAGATCCAGTTCACTTTTCTCTCAGCTCCCTTTTATATCCAAGCTTGACAAATCAATAGACAAGCCCCCCCATTAACTTTCATCAGACCAATTGGTTTTGGTTCCAGACTTAACTTCATCGCAGCCTAAAATAACAAACGTATCTCAGAGCTCATCAGATAACAGGCCTGTGAAAAAAGAATGATCGGAGATGTGGTTTGTGTCTTTGTTAGTCACTTTGAACTCAGTGACTCTCTGAATGATAAAAGGGAAATCTGTCAGCACTTTAAAAACAGCATCTTCTGGTTCTGACTTTGCGTCTCCCGCTAACCTTCATTCATACCGTCTTTTCTCACAAACAACAAAGGATGAAGGAAAAGACGTCTCTTTAATCCCAGAAGCTCTATAAACTGCAGATTCTCCTGTTTACCGTTTTTCCCCCATAGTCTAGTGTAACCTTGTTTAATCTTATTAAATCACAAATAGAAAAGGCAACGGAGCATGCCACTCTACAATTTAAGAATATGCCCTTTTTGTCAGCATTATTTTGTTTGAATGTGATATCCTCTCAATGAATCATAAATCGACATCCACTTAAATCCGTTAGACGTCTCAGGTCACATTTCAGGGGAATTTGGTGTAAAATTCTTTACAACTTGAACACATCTTTGGTAGCATTGCCTGGCATCTTGCGTTACTAAAATGTGAGGTGTCTTAAAGAGTCTAAAGGTTTTATTTGCCTGGATGTATTCCAGTTGTTTAGGGCACTTAAGTCAATGTTGTAAAGTCGACTCAGCTTTCTCCATAATCTGCATCTACCATACTCTACTTAAAATAACCAGGGGTCTCATTTATAAACGCTGCATACACAAAAGAAGGGGCCTGAAACTGGCACACACCAAACTCCCCGCAAAGTTTGTTATAAAAAAAAAAACAACCTGATGGCAAAATATGTGCACCAGTAAGCAAACTCTGACCCAGGCATACATACTTTTTGGACGCAGGGAGATTTGGCAACACAGACTAAGACTACAAAACTAGAGTAAGGGGAAGTGCTCGCAGACATAATATGAAGAAATCAGTGTGGGTCCTGTAAATATAGATGCCGATACATTCATGATAATGATAAATGGATGTTTTGGCACAGCAGTGCGATGTCTTTCACTGATTTTCCTTTGGTTTGTGACCCTCCTGCGATAGCAAACAAATGATAGGTGCTCTTCACTTCATTCACAAGCACCTCCATTTCTTGGTCAAAAAGTTTTGTTCTTGTCTTACATCCGGTGGTCGCCATGATTCAGATCTGGAAGCTTTTGATCTGCCGGCTCATTCATGAGGTGATTACATTGACTGATGATGGTTGAATGTGGGACACTTCCAGGTGGGTTGTGATTTATTAAGGGAACATTGCATGCAGGTGTCCGTGTGACTGTTTTTCTGTATAAATATGAACTATTTTGGGTGCAGGCCAATCTGGGTGTTCAGGCACACAAACACTTGTAGTATGGATTATATGCACTGTTTTATTAATGAGACCCCAGGTTTACACCTATCAGCACTATTCTGCAAAAGCCTGGATTTATTGCAAAAGAGCAGTGTCTATATAGGTGCGCCTCAGTTCTGCTCTCATCCTATATATCAGATATATAGCCGTTACACAAAGGACTTTGTTTGCAAGAGAAAAGTCACACTGGTAAAACACAGTTGCACCATCCCACAGAGAGTGTTTCAATGGAGAACTCCTACAGCTGCAGGACATTTTCTCTCCTGATTCAAGCTTAGCTTCATAGCAAGGAAACAGAAACATGAACTAAAACCATCTATAACCAGATAGCAAGTGAAAAGGTTGAGTAAAATTAGCAAACAACAATCTTTAACTTTCTTCTTCTGCATTTCTTCTTTCGTTTAACCCTTTGAAGCCTACACTGTAAAAACAATTAGTCATGGTAACTTTTAATTGGTTGTCAGTTAAACTAAAGCTATCGTAAATGTTGTGATCACTCAATATTTTGTCACTATTTCATCTCAAATGTCAAGATCCATCTTGCAAAATCATGAAATTATAATAAAAATATGAGTCAAAAGAATATGCCTTGAAAAAAGTTGAACCAAATGTTGCTATATATTTTAAATGACATATTAAAAAGTACTGCTCTATAGTACGGACTAAAGAGCAGTGGTTACAGTTTTAGTAGTTATTTTTAGCTGAAACAAGTTTTTGTTGTTGTTGTTGTTGTTTTTGACCCATTCATTGCCCCAAATATCAACATCAGGATGACTTATGGGTATTGGTGGACTGCTTTCTTATCATAATTAAATTAACTAAATGAGATAATCCCATGTAATCTCATTCTACAATTCTTATAAAGGTTAAGGTCAAAAGTCAGATTTTTGTTTAGCTGTTTCCTCTCTTAACTCAGATTTGTAGTGACGACTTCTTTAGGCTTAAGTATGTCAGTGTTCGTATATGATTTCACATTTCATTAAGTCTCATATGCCCGTCAGCAAGCCATCCAAGTGGTAGCCAGGTTGTTTCCCTCTCCGGTAGCCTCAGTCCTTGGTGCCAGCCTTCTACAAAAAAAAAACAACAGAAGCTTTTGTATGTGGGCATAGACAGAGACAGACGGCCATTGTCAGCTGATGTAACTTCAGACAGACCTCCTCAACTGGAGAGACTGCAGAGAGAGCATTGGCATTTTGTGGTTTCAGTGACTTGGTTTCATTCTTCCTCTCCTTTTCACCTTTTGTCCCGTGGGATTCTGCCGTCCTCCTTTTCTAGCTCCTGTTGATACCTCCTGCCGGTTCATTCTGACTACTTCATCAAGTTCCCCATGTTGAATCTAAATCTAAGCCCAGATGTATGACCTTTGAGTTTTTTTAAGGCCTTTAGGCAGCAGATCCAACTGTATAACTTTGTATTTAATCTTAGTGGTAAACATCACAATGACTGTGCAGAACACAACAGTGGCCACTTTTACATTTTCTTTTGGGTTGTTTATTGATAGGCAGTCATTGTGTCTGTCCTCTGAGTCCGACATCCCTAGACGGATGGAACAAACAGTTGGTGTGCATGTTTGGATCATCATTTAGTGGGAAGGGCTAATCTGATACAAGTTACAAGAGTGTGAGAGGCTGAAGGCTTTTTTTTCATTTAGAATGTAGATTCAGAGTGAGTCACAAAGCAAACCCATCATCAGTTCACAGAGTCTACCTGAGAGAGAGTACTGTTCAACATTTTAGGAGACACTTAGACAATTACTTTGCAGAATTTGCAGTCTACAACCTTATCCAGTTCACAACAGCAATGGAAAATAATACTGCATCAGACCTGCAAGTGGAGACATCCTCCTTGGAGCTCCCCTACCGGCCTTCAAATTGCCCAAGGCAGCGCCCAAATAGACGAGGGCAGGCACAAGCAATGAGGAACAACACGGAACCAGAGACCCAGAGCTGGGCCGAGGCTGAGCTGCCCTTGGAGCTCCCATACCTGGCCCCCAGTCAATGGAGGGAGGCCCAAAGTCAACAGGGGCAAACCTCCACTGGTCAGGGCCAAACCACCCACCAAGATGGTTTGTGGAGCAACATCTCAATGGTCAGATAAAAAAATCTGAAATTACAGTTGCAGCAGGAGCGGGAGTGTAAATGGTATGCTGAGCACAAAAGTAATATTGACAGGAGCAAACTCGAGAAGGCTGAGGAAAGACTTCAAGAGGAGCAGAGCAAGAGACTCCAGGCTGAAAAAGAGAACCAGAAGCTAAAAGAGGAGGTCAAGAATCTGAGTTCTTATAACAGTACTCCGCAAGACTTATCAAGTTTTAAGAATAAGTTCAAAAAGGAACTTCTAGCCGTAATTGCAGCTCATAAAAGCCAGCTCCGGCCTGAAAAGTTTACTGCGGGCGTGCTCCAGAAAGAATTGGAGAGTCAAATATCAAGGCTTGGACACCTCCAAGGATCTAATGATTCAGACACTGAATACTGAAAAAGAGGCCCTTAAGCGGCAAATGAATGTACAAGAGGAAGAGGCTCAAATCAAATATGTGGTGACCATGGAGCAGCTTGAGACTTTAAAGACAAAGTTGAAGGAAAAGACAAGCTACAGTCTCAAGATGGCCGCTGAACTGGGCCTTCAGAAGGAGGCTTATGAGGAGCTGCAGAAGAAGCTTGATGAGCTCCAGGAACAAATACAGCTCCATCAGTGTGAGCCAAAGATAGACATCAGCATCAAAGAGCTCCAAACACGTGTTGAAGCTCAATATATCGATCTGAAGTCTAATAAGCTAGAGGATATAGCTCTGAATAAAGAACTGCAGCTAGTCCAGGAACAGCTCCATGACATAACCAGCAGAGACCTGAAGCCGGAGAAGAGAGTTGCTGTCGACAAAAAGGAGGCTGAACAGGAAGTGACGGTCCAGAAAGAGGGCCAGAACAATGAAAAGGTGACTGCCGAGGACGAGGTAGCGTTCAATCTGACTGTTCATGAGGAGGCATATCAGGTTGAGGATCTAGGAGAGCAAATACAGCTCTGTTCACTTAAGCCTATTGCAGAGCCCTCCTCCCCAGAAGAGAGCATCAATGAAGGAAGAGACGAGGCCGACACTCTGGCCCTTGAAAAAATGGAGTCAGTCGAGGATTCAGTGATGATTCCAGAAACATCCGAGGAGGTCCCAGAGACCCAAACAAACCCTGAGCAGGAGAATATCTCTAAATGGAGAAGGTTTAAGAAATGGATGACTCCCGACCGACGCCGCAAATACAAACATCGCCAGCAGGGGCAGAAGATGGAGTGACCAGCCCTCTCCACATCCAACAAGCCTTCATAATACAAAAAAATATTGTACTGAATACATTCAAATGAAAATAAATACATTTTGGGTTGAACTAAACAACTTTGCAAATATGAATAATTTTCCGTAAAGCTGGATTTCTTATTCCTCAAACTGTTTTTGAAAGTGAGTTTTTTTATCATGCAGGACAATATGTTGTGTTTGTTGAGTATATGTTAAAGGAAGGAAAAAGAGAACTTCATCCGTGTATAATAATTAAACCTTGAATTAATGTTGCACTTTTTGTTAAATCAGCTGAGAAAGCAAAAACTGAAATCAACCCACATCGTTGGGTTATAGTTAAGAGTTTTCAAAACAAAGTGTTCCAATTTCCAAATGCATTACAGTTTTTAACAAAGAAAGTTCAACTAATAACAAGGCCCTTTAAAGGTTCACTAATTCAACCATCCTTTCATTACTTTGTTGACTTCAACTATTAAAATGTCTGCAACAGAACAAGAGAAAAACAATATGTGGATTCCAGCAAACACAGCAGCCCTAACCATGTAAACGTTTTATTTACTGTATTTATTTCAATGCCAAAACATTTCGTTTACTTAACATTTGTAGAAGCTGTAAAACTAACACTACATTTCACATTCACTACTTCACAAAAGCATTCACACACTGAAGGCAGAGGTTGCTATCTGAGTAACCATCAGTATTAACTTATCCCATTCCTACACCACTGGGAGCAATTTGGGGTTCAGGAGGATTTTGCCCAGGACTGTATGTGCTGGGATCAAGCTTTTCGATTGAGAGATCAGACATTCTAGCACTGAGCCAGAGTCGCCTGATCTTAAAATGTAGATATATTTCAGATAGGTCTGAGCTCCAGTTTTTACATGTTACATGTCTGTTCACTCACTGATTCAATCCTGAAGCTTCATCCAGAGTTTCCATTTTTGATCTAACATCTCAGGGAGAAAAATCTACAAGTTATCACATGTTCTGTCAGGAAGTTCAGCAGTTTCAACATCCTAAATTGGTTCTATTGACTACGATGTGAAACACAACAACCAGAGTTTTTATAGTTTAACGGTTAAGTTTTTATTATTTGATACGCAGCATCAGTTGTGAGGTTTTTGGTTGTCTGCTCAGTTCAGGTAAAAAACTTTGAATTCTAAAGCAGCGTCTATAGGGGCACTGGTCAAGAGTCCAGAAACCAAAAATGGTTCATACACAACAGGTAAAGGCCCTGATTCAGAAACAGACTTGAAGCTTAATGTGTAATTCTTCTTTGTGATGTACAAAAGAAAATGAGACAAAAGAAAATGAGACAATCAGTAACAAGATTGACAAAAACAGAAAAGAGAAATACATCTAATTATTACAAAAACATTATTTTTTGACTTGCTTTACTCCATCATTCTAGCAAGAATAGAAGTAGATGTACAAATGGAGTTTTCTTAAAATGTCCTAGGTGCACTCTGCAGCTTCAGAAAATGCTTACTCCTCTCATGCACCCTGGGCTTTGATTGGCATAAAATGAGCTGCAAGGTACCATTACCTCAAAAGCACTCTTTCCTTTAAATACCTTGAAAGGTCTTCTACAAAATGCCCTGAAAGAAACGAGTTGCTGCTTTCCATAATGTCTGACTAGAGGTGGAACGTGTTACGGTTATCACTAGTATCAGTCTCGGACCCAAAACCAGGCCTAAGATCGTCTAGCGTGTGTAGCCAGCCTGAGGCAGATTTGAATTCTCGTCTTTTACACAACAACTTCTGTCACCAAATCTTGAAACCTTTACCCTTTTCTTTGTTGTTCACTTGGACCTTTCCCTTAACCATCCAGAACAACTGTAAAAACTTCCTCTGGGTTAGGAGTAAAATTCTGATGAACTATTTCCTACGAGTATACCCCCCCTTAACTTTTTCTTGAAGTCTTATAATAGGATAAGACTCTCACAGGCTTCAACACTGTATTTGGATGAGGGAAAAGTCAACCAGTGTGACTTCTTTTCTGTAAAAATTTTCTTCAGTACGACCTCAGCCTTTAACTGCAGTGTTTAGAAAAGATAAAGAGAAAAAAAATCATTTGTGCATGAAGTATTTGGTTTCTGTGTAGCCTTGAGAAGTGGTTTTACATGTTTTTCAATGCTTTGTCGAAAACAGCAGCAACAGCAAGGTATACACAGTGATGAACTTCCAAACTCCATTCGATCTGCAGAGTCCCTCTGCACCTTTAAGAAAAAGCTAAAGACCCAGCTCTTTCATGAATACCTACTAACTTAATGATGATGGTCTCCATATCACTGATGATGATGATGGTTGTGACGATTGTTTTTGTTTGATAACGATGACTTATAAAGATGGTTTCTATACTGATTAGAGTTCTCAAGAACTGCCATCAATGTTGTGCTTTGCCTCTGTGCAATGTCTGTCAGCACCTGTGTGTCCAATCGGACTCGAAGCTGATCGTTTGCGCTTACTGACATTGTTCCCTTTTTTCTAGATCCTTGCTTGTGTTGTACTTACTCTCTGATGTACGTCGCTTTGGATAAAAGCGTCAGCTAAGTGAATTGTAGAATTGATGCATTTATTTGAAACATGTGGACTTCAAGATCAACTGTGATAGAGTTGCAACAATACCAGAATTCTCAAATTGTGTACAGAAATTAATCAGAATCCAGGGAAAGAAATGTTTGGTGCTAAAAATGTTCTGGGGGAGACCTCCAGACCCCCCCTCCTCCTCCCAACTATTGTCTTTAACTAGTCCTTATATTGACAGAGAGGCTGCTGCTGAAGACAAAGACCATTTTCAAATAGACTTAACATATCAAGACACTTTTTGTTCATTTAACAACATTATACAAGAAAATAATTATGGTTGAACTGGTCAGTAACATATAAATCAGTTTGGAAAATAATTGTATGATGGCATAAAAAAATATTTTTTTTCCATATCTCCCACCACCACTCTATACTTGAATATTTTACAAGAACTCGGTGAACATTTGGGTCTGCACCGTTGGGTTTTTCTTGTATATTACAAGACAGCAAGCCACTACAGGATTCCACTTTCACCGCTGAGACTTTGTACTTCTACAAATCAGGGCCGACAAGAGCAACCTCGGTAACAATTGAAAAAACTTTTGAGTGACGCAAGTGTTTCACTGAGCCGAGTCTCCTGTCCAGGCTGCTCAGCATCAAAGATGTGCAGCAGTCCTCATGGCACAGACCAGCTTTAAAATAACCGCGACCGCGCGCTGCCACAGTGAGAACAGACTGCAGCTAAGTGGATTAAAGAATAAGAGTACTTATGAATAAAATGCTTTAGATTGGGCGGCCAGACGAAAAAAAACCAGTAGGGAGAGGGGCCGAAAACAGAGGGAAGGAAGACAAATTATCACTGAGGAGGGCAGGCAATCAATAATTCAATGTAACATCTGTGGTTTTTAGCAATGCCAAGACTGTGGTGACTGTAACAGCACAACCCACTTCTCAACCAAATGAGATCCGTGATAGTTCTCAAAAAAGGACAAAGAATTCAAATCTACAAAATCATGAAACAATTTTCTTTCTTCTTTTTTTTTTGCTAAATCCAGACAGTTAAGCAGGCTTTGGAAAATCTCTTTAACAAGATTTATTTCATTTGGTGAAGATTTTTATTTGGCTGGTTTACAGAGCTCGACTCCATCCGGATATGTTTATGTGTGTGTGTGTGTGTGTGTGTGTGTGTGTGTGTGTGTGTGTGTGTGTGTGTGTGTGTGTGTGTGTGTGTGTGTGTGTACGTTTTTAAGTTTGTGCACATATAATCTCATCTTAACCATGGAGCTAAAGCGAGAGAGAGAGGGACGCAAAAAAAAGGTTACGTACCATCCTCAGTCACGAACAAAAGTGAGCTGATAATATGGAAAACTAAACAATATGCAGTGGTTCATTTGATGTTTGTGCATGTGATTTGTGACAATGTCGGTTTCCCAATTTAAGATAAGAGACCAGTCTCAAATTCAAAGCATCTAAACAGCAGGTATAGTGATGTTAAAGGTTCGGAATTTGTCAATTCTGCAAAAAAGTTGTTTTTAGTGCTTCAAATAATAATCAGCAAAAACCTGATTGAGCAAAGATCTCTTTAAGTTGTAACCTAAACGATGTCATGGCTTCTCACACAGACACTCGTTGAGCATTTGTTTGGTTAGGGTAACATAGTCTGTGTTGTAAGATTAAAGCAAATAAACTAAATAAATATTAGAATAAATATGAATTCCTTTGCTCAGTTCATTTCAGTTTCCCCTTGCCAACAGTGTGACATGTGGTGCTTCTGTATTGACGAGCTAAGCCGAGCTGAGCCGAACAAAGTTTATCTCCAGTGTTGACACAAGTCAAAGCACAACATTTCAATCACGGATGTGGATATTATTAATGCACCACTATCTCCACTTTGTAAAACAAGCTAAAGAGCTCTGTTGATTAAAAGAAAGCAAGTGCTAGTGCTTTGTAGAGCCCCATACTTTCTTGTTCCATAGAAAATATAATATGAATAAATTCAAGCTGATTTTGTCGACGACGCTCGCGTCGCATGCTGTTAGGACAGGCTGTTAATCACCTTGTATCATAGTTGGATTTACACTGAAGTTTATTAAAACAGGCTGGTGCTTAAGGATACTTTGTGCATCTGTATGACATTTAGAGGACTGTGAAACACAAACATGTTGAAACTGAAACAATAACATTTTAATTTGGGGTATTGATTACATTTGGTGTTCTTAACCAAATTATACTTTGCATCCTCGGATTCTAACAAAGGTAGTTAGTGAATGTCCTTTACAATCAAACTATTCTGTTGACCTTTAAACCCTGTTGTCGTCTACATTATGTTTGCGAGCTTGCAGTCTTTTACCCCTATCCTTGGTCATTAACTGCTTCCTGTAGATCAATAGAATAGAGTGACATTTAGCATCATTGGCTCATCTGTGTTAGCATGCATTTCCATCCTTCATGTCCAGCATGATACAAACAAAACAGGGAACAGCTCATAAAAGGACTGAATGTTGTTATTTTGTAAAGGATGTTCAAATACAGTTTCTTCTGTCATTTTAGAATGAACATCCAGTCATGAGTACTCTGATCAGCATGCCATCCAGATGATAAATATTGTGTTTTCTTAAGTCAAATGAAAGTTTACATGACTGCAATTAACATCTTCTGGACCCAACATTCAGATGCAAATCAAAAAACAATAAGCCTTTTACAGTGTAATTTGAAAATGTTTATTGTCTGAACTTTTTGACTCGTCCTTACAAATACGCTAAGTCTAAGAATTAGGATTGATGTTGACTTATACTATCTAACTCTCTGCCATCACTGCTCTCTATGTATTATGAATGTATTTACACACAGAGTATGTGTGTCAGAATGTGTGCCAGTATTTAGTAGGCTATTACACCATCAGACTTCACATTGTGCTGCCGGATGGATCCCCTCTGGTTCAAATGCTCTCAGTGCGCTCGGTGGCCAGATGGTAGCTCACATGGAGAACATATGATCACTGGACTCATATCAACCAAAACACATTATCTATGACACAGTATATGGTGGCATGGTTGGAGAATTCCTTAGAGGCAATATATAGGGGCCAGTGTTATTTCACAGTGTCTTTTTACTGTTGGGGCTTGTTTCATCACTGGAGCTTTTTATGATTTCAGGGTTTTGGTATAGATGTCTACCTCATGATCAAATAGCCACAGCATCAAATGTATGGTTACTGAAATAACTTGGTTTGATTGAACATGTATGTATATAGTCATATAGGTTGATACATTCCTCTCCGTCTCTCCCACTCACTTGAGCTTATATAGCGCTTTTCTAGTCTTCTGACTACTCAAAGCGCTTTTACACATTCACACACTGATGGTAGAGGCTGCTATGTAGAGAGACCATCAGAAGAAACTAATCCTGTTCATTCGCATTCATACACCGCCAACAAAGCAGCAGGAGGGGTTAAGTGTCTTGCCCAAGGACACATCGGACCTGTTGCTACAGGAGCTGGGAATCGAACCCTCGACCTCCCTGTTCAGAGATGACGACTCTACCAACTGAGCCACAGCCGCCTTCAAGTGAACACTCAATGAATATGCCAAATCACAACACTCGGGCTCGTCAATAACTCAATAAGGATCCCATTGATCTGTTTACTGATCAATGGGATGCAGGCTGCTGTTGTGTTATTACAGCACATCACCATGCACCACCAATCCATAACTCCAACAAGAGACAATCTGACTTGTCGTTTTATGCTATAGGAGCCTTTGTGAGCAATGGTAGTACTGCATTTATTCTTCCAAAAAGAAAGTAAGAATGACTCATCTAATTAAACATTTTTACATCTGCTGTAAAAATTGGCTTTTCTTGTGTGGTGTGTAGTTGACTTCATTAAATGAACTGCAGTATTTGGTACTTCTGAACTTGCTTCATTTTTCAACACTGCTTGGTGTTCATAAATACATTTTCACACATTCATGATAGGTCAGCATTTAGAAATTGTACAACACTACTCCTAATTTGTCCAAAAATTAAGGGTAATTGGCACCGACAATCCCTCAATCTGCAGGGGCTTGTGTTGGTAACAGTAGGTTTCCAGTTTAAGTCCCAGTGCAGACCAAGCGCTGAACCCCCAACTGTTCAGAGTGACAGTCCCTCACTGTGCAGCCCCCTCACTCTGACATCTCCCAATAAATAGAATACTATAGTTCCTGTTTGGGCTTTCAATCCTATGTGTGAGAAGTGTGTCTCAAAAAAAGAGTAAAAAGTTAAATTTCCCTTGTGATTGATAAAGTATATGATACAAACAAATAATAACATAAAATCTGAATGTCCAGTGAAGTCTGCATGCCAAGCCGACCCCCTAAAAGTCTGCCAAAAGTACCCTTTAGGCCCCTTTTGGACCCGTCGAAATGTCCGTTGTCATATCCCTCAGATTGATCAAGCACTCCCTATCCAGAAACATTTAATTCAGCAACTCTGCAAGATTAGTTAAGTCTGGACATTTGTAATTCACCATCTCTATTGATTACAGGACACAAACTAAGAAATGCAGGCGATTCTGCAGAGAGGGAGTCAGATATATCTATTCATTCTTGGGAAACAAAAAGTGATGAGAGAAGGAGGGGAGAGCACAGATACAACCACCATGCTGAACTGAGTCATGTCAGTTTGAAATCTCTAACCAGCAGGATCACAGGATGGCAAAACTCAAAGTATTGGGTGTTTGTAACATTTGTATCTCTACATGTGTGAAAATGTAGAAAAACATTGGATGCATCCCTTTTCCTGCTTAGCTGCACATATGGAGCCACAGGCTGGAGGTGTAATCACCACTGAGAGGTCAGATGTATAGATGCAACCATGTTGAAAAGCATTTGGCACCGAAGGATGGAAGCTAGAAGGTTGTGTTTACTGGCATATCTGTTTGGACAAACAAGGCCAAAATGAGCACACCAGCGATATCACAGCCACTTGTATGTGTGTGTGTGCGTTTGTGTGGAAGAGAGTGAGCGAGAGGCTGAACAAGGAAATGTGTTTGTGCGTGATTTCGAGTGGTGTCCAGGCATATTGTGGAACAGATGGCTGGAGGATGCTCTATTTCCCTTAAGGATACATTATTTCTATGTGTCTAAACAGCATATTTAACACAAACATTTTAAAGGAAATGATCCAGCTTTGTCAGATGGTTGCAGACCGAACATTTAAACTTTTGCAACCACAGCAAAGCTTCCATTCATCAACATCTGCTAAATCAGACTCAACCGCTGCAACTTTAGAGAATAGCCAAAAAAAAAGTGTCAAATCTACAAGAAACTGTCCCTGAACATTGTATTTAAACTCCAAAGATCACAGGGTTTGAAGAATCCCCAAACATTTAACATTTAACAATTTCTCCTCTGGTGACAGCAGCTCAAGGACATAATCTAAAAGGCGCTCATGTGTAATGTGATCTTAATTTGATTGAACAAGAGGAGAAGCCATAATAATGGTGTTGTGGCAAACAGCCAATCAAATGGTGGGGTGATTCAAGGATGATCCAATAGTCAATTTTTAAATGTATTTAACCAGGGGAACCTCATTGAGATTAAGAATCTCATTTACAGGAGTGTCCTGGCCAAGTGGGGCTGCAGCCCAACAAACAGGTTACAGACATAAAACACAGTAATTACAAACACAGATCAACATTTCCTGAGTCACAGAGCAGAACGTTATTAGTCAAAGCATCTACAACCTGAAGCATTTTCCTCCAACACCTTCAATCTACTTTTAAAAAGATTTACAGAAACCAGCTCCACAAGACACAGAGATTCCAGGCCTTTTCCCCATTTCAAGACGCAATTCTCAAAAAAAATCATCAGTAATCTGATCACACAAAATCAAATATCAACTAAACAGGTTTTTGTTTTTAGCATTAGAAACATTCACAGACCTATGATCTACCCTCAAGAATAAAATGTCATGACATTGCACTTTTTCCTATAAAAGTGCAATGTCATGTTTCCAAAAAAAAAAAAAAAATGGGGAATGAGAATATTGAATACACTCTTGCATGTTAACATCTACACTCTTGCAGGTATGGGTGAATGTGGACTACAGGAGGCTCTTCAGAGTGGTTGGTGGGGTTTTACAGCAAATCTTGAAGTTTATCATTTTAAGTTACAGCTCCATCGTCTCCGTCTGGATAAAAAATACATCATAGATTGATGGAGGTAGTTTGTTGTCAAACTACTTCTTTTAAATTGTTTAACCACAACTAATGGCTTTAGTGGAGTCATTTACAAAAATGATCACATTTAGTTGCCTGATATTCACAACATAAATACATGTTTAAAAATTCACTAAATGTGTTCATAAAACAATTTGACTGACGATTTACATTTAACAGCTGAAGAATCTACTTTTCAGTGCCCTCTTGTGGATAAAATGTGTAATAGGTGACTATTTAAAAAGTACCTCAGGCATATATTTGGGGTCCATTTTCTTGTAACTCAAATGCTGACATTTACACAAACATACGTGCAATATGGTAATATTGGCTCATAAAGACAGTCACTATACTTATTTAGCTCTACCCTGCTTATATTGCCCATAGAGGACTTTGATGAGTGGTGATTTTGGAAGAAGATTTCTAATGCTATTTAATTAATACAAAATCTGATCAACAGAAACACCAAGAATATTAAAATTAAAAAGGTCAACATTTTATCTCAACCTTTTGATGAACAACTTGAACTCTGACCAACTCAGTGTTGTGTTGAAACATTACATTCATTATTGTAATGAGGGGTTGATAATTAACTTGACTTCATGATTCAAGCTTTGATAAAACTTATATTTCATCTTCTCACTGTGTTTCCTTTTTTTTACTCTTTGAAATTAGTACACAGACAATGGTGCATCTTAATTCAGCACCTGTAACTGATCAATGTCTTACTTTGAGATCTGTAACAGAGGAGTGGTGCTTTAACAGTTTTGAGACATTGGGGTATTGATGCAAAAGTGGACCTCCCTCAGGCTCCACAAGGAGAGCTTTGATTATTTGAAGATGGATACTCCATGCTAACAATGTGGAAAAACAACACTTAATCTGAAACTGGATATTTAGAATAGATATAAGGCAAAATGAAGGTCATACAAATCTCAACTGAACGAAACCTGACACTAAAAAAGGGACATCATGTGGACTGAACGCTCCTATCCAATAAGTTGACGAGACCCCACAGGAGCAGTTTGGAGTCCTCTCAGCCAAATCCCACAGAAAACACAAAGCGTCGTCACGCAACACAATCTCATTCATACTTCAACATGTGTTTGAAAAATCGGATCAACATGTTCAAAGCATGACATGAAATCCCTCAATGAGCTGCAGACTTGAAACTGGACTGGACATTTTAGCGGCAGACTATTGAGGAACCACATTTCCACTTCGAAGATGTATGCACCCCCCTAAAAAAAAAAATGCCATCAACATGCAACATTCATCTTTCTTTGCCGCCGTTTGCAGATTTCAGACGCAGACTGAAGTGTGCAGGATTTTTAAATCCCGAGGGTATAAACACACGCTGCGCTCAATTTTTAACATCATCCACACACAGCATCATATGTCAGCCACCGCAGTATATCAAATCGGTGCATGTCATCTTCTCAGTTTCTTACCTATTTGACTGAACAGGAGCAGCTGAGAGATGAAAACGTCGGTCCTGGGAACCGCCGTCTCCATGGTGTCGGCGTGAGAATTAAAAGCAAAGCGGCAGTGGGCTATGTGGATTTGTAGGAACGAACGGCGGGTCGGGTGCGTAAAAGATGCGCTACCAGCTCATCGTTGCTCCTCCACTGCCTCTGTGTGCGGCAGCAGCGCTAAATGCTCGGATCGGGTTTGGCTCGGCTCGGCGTGATTCGGCTGGATTTGGCACGCTGGCTGGTTGGACGGTTGATAAACCGACGCGCACTGGCTGAGCGCGCGCGCCGCCCACTGCCCTTAATGGAAACGTGTGTATCACTCCTGTAATATTCTGATGATATGACCACTGGGACGTGGTGTGTGTGTCTCCAGCACGCAGCTGCGATTTAAGGGCTTTTATCTCCTCGGCAGCAGTATGGGGTTCCTATAATATGTACAGTATCCACAGCATGTGGTAACAAGGACTTCATAGTCAACTTAGAGAGTATTCAGGGTGTCGCGAGTGACCTAATTATCTCCTATTGTTTCATTGTAACGATAATGGGCCAATAATTAGAAACAGACACTTTCACAAATTGGTATTGCCAGAATGGTTGTGTTTGTAAGATGTAAGACAAGGAGGCCAGCGATCTTCTTTCTCTATAAAAATCTGACATTTGATGGACCAGATGTGACAATAATACAAGACTATCTTTACTCTTTTTTTAGGCTTGATTTGTACCATAAAGTAGTATTACAGCTTTAGTAGAATGGCCTGTTTTTTTTTCTTTTCTTTTTTTTACAAATCACAGCACTATGTGCTCCACAGTGAGTTAAACTGACCTAATTTATGATCATGCAGCTGAGTGAAGAATGGGCTAGTTAGGATGATTCTAATTATTCTAACAAAATAAGTGCATGACTAGAAAAAAAGGATGACAATAACACTGAGTAGGAAAATACACATAAGGAAATTCAGGTCACTTCAAATGTCATATCTTGTTTGGACCCAAGTTTTTCTTGTAATATCATAGTGACTTCAACGTATAAGGTTTATGCAAAGCTTAAGGAAGAAACCTGACAAGTTTTCAAGCTGTTGGATAAAGAATCTGTTGCATCACCACTAAACAAAACAAGAATGTGCATCAAACCCAACTGAGCTGAAACTGTCCCGCAACGGCATCAGAGTGTGTGCTTGTGTGTGTGCGGATTTTCAAGGGTGGTGAGATTTGGAAGTGGCTGGACAACAAGATTCCCATGAAGTACACAATGGCAGAGGCCTGAGTGTGTGAGTGTGTGTGTCTTGTGGAAAAGTGTAGCTCCGAAAGCAACAGGACTGAATGGCGCAAAAACACACACACAGTTGTGGGAGCCTGGGCATATCTGAAAGTAAGAGTGTGTGTAAGTTTGTGTGTGCGCGTGCATGTGTGTGAAACAGGCACAATAACATGCTGCTCTCATTACGCTGTGTGCATTAATTAGCATAAATTAAGAGAGATAATCCTCTTTAATTCAGGCGGGAGGCTGTCTCACTTGTTGGACCAACATTTTTTCGGATGGTTGTTACAATATCCTCTCTGCCCCTGAGCTTCCGGTGCATAAGCCTGTCCTTGTGGTTGTGTGTGTGTGTGTGTGTGTGTGTGTGTGTGTGTGTGTGTGTGTGTGTGTTTGTGGGAGAAAGGAGCTTCCATGTTTGTAGCATCCGTCTGTATGATTACTGACAAAAATAGAGAGAAAAGAGCAAAAATGTCCTCTTATTAAGTCTTACATAACACACACACACACACACTCACCCTGCTTTTTGTAGCTAAAGCCGAGGGATACAATGTGAGTTTAAAAAGAGAAGAACTAACACAACATCATCTCAACAAAGCATGAAAGTTCACACACAGGGAGTAACTGCCTGCTCTGACAGGTGTACAGACACGAGCTGTGTGTTGAGCGATCACAGCGCGCTGTCGCCTGCTGCAAAATATCTTGAGCTCTCTCAGATCCAGCGGCTGTGGGAAAGCTGGTTCAGTTTTAACGGCACACAGGCTGCTATGGATTATGGATTACGTGTTGGCTCTATCTTTTCTCTCTCTCTGACTGTGCATCAGGACTGTGAGTGGAGGAGGGTCAACAGCTCGAAGAGGGTTCATTTTGGTCATCATTTTTAAGTCCAAAAAAAAGGATGCACAAAAATGCACAAAAATATTGATAAACTGGACACATGTATATATTTTCAGGAGAACATTTTTAGATACATGATAGTTTAGATTTTCTAGGGATTCCTTTATCCGGCAGTCACGCGATGTGCTGTAATAGCTGTAAAATAATCTTTGCAGTTAAAATGAACCCTATTAAAGTAAGTCCACTCAATGCTCGTTTTTACCACTGAACATTCTGCTTGTTATTACTGTCACATTCAGAAAGGTTTGCTAAAGAGACAGACTCCTTTCAGGTAAGATCTTTTTTTTTCCCACCAGAAACAGCTGTCAACATCTCGCTCATAGAAGCCAGCCAGATTCCATTGACAAAAGACATCATGTTTTCTATTATTAAAAAAGAGTTGCTGTTTAGTTGTGTCCAATCTAATACTTAAAAACACCTAAGACATGCAACCATACAAACAAACTCATGGTATCAGTAGACCGGGGGTCTGCAACAGGCGACTCTGGAGTCTCATGCAGCTCTTTCGCCTCTCTCCAGTAGCTTCCTGTGGCTTTGCTAAAAAAAAAAAGAGAATATTTTATTCAACTTTTGATTGTTTTACAATCTCGAACTGTACAAAATGTGCAGCCCTTCATTCAATTATTAGGCATCTATTTTTTTAAATATTTTTTCAATATAAATTTGCGCCATATCCTGCCTCAGTGGAACAGATCACAACGGCTTCTTTTCAGTGTCACAGATAGACAATCTGTTATTGGAAATTAAAAATAAAATTAAGAAAAATGTTTCGAGACTTTTTTGGAACAAGCACATTGCATTTTGTGAAAGGAGAACAATGGTGATAAGACGTAGTCTTCGGACACACAGATCTGGAGGGGAATGCCTTGCACCCCAAATGTTTTGAATTTAGCCCCTTACAGTATATGATGTTAAACATAAGCAAACTGTCAGATTGTCAACATCCCTGCTCTGCTACGCTCCAATTCAACGCTCCCTCACTCTCACATGCTCGACCACTCTCTCTCACTCTGCTGCGCCTGGCCCTGATAACAGCAGGTGAGACAGAGCGGAACTCTAACTATCGATAAAAGAGAGTCATACGTAAGCCTCCGTAGTGACTTCACATTAAAAGTTGTTTTAATGATGGAGACCATATTACTCTTCATTGACACATTAGTTCTGGTTAATTAGTAAGCATCTGATCCCAATGTAAACCTGTGTTATACAGGCAGCAGCATGTGATGGAGAAAAATCACCCGTTGAGGAGTTGTTGCATGTAATGTGGACAAAGATATTAAGGAATACTCATTTAGATCTATTAGTAATGTGAATGGGCTCAGCGAGGGTCCATAAACTTCTATCAAAGGCGAAAAGATGTTTTTGCGGCTCCAGACAGATTTTTTTGGGGGGGGGCTGCAGGGGAATGGCTTTTTGGTTGGAAAAGGTGGCCGACCCCTGCGGAAGACCAACAACCTCCATGTCTGCAAGATGAAGCAAATTTGTTTGGCAAAGTTGTCTGGTGGCTTATTAGAAAGACGGCTCCTTCTTGTTTTAAGAAATTATTATTATTATTATTATTAACATAATAAAAGGGAAAAGTCATCAATAGACTAAAGAAAAATACAAAAATGTTGAATTAGTCACCTCTTGTTTGTTCATGCGTGGTGCCTGTGCCTGAACCCCTGTTGCCATGACAGTGGATGCTGTTTCCCAGTTGACAGTGATATTGACTTGCAGTGGTGGCATCTAGAGGTCAGTCTCCAGGACACCACTGGGATGACAAACACAGGTCGATGTGTGTGTGTGTGTGTGTGTGTGTGTGTGTGTGTGTGTGTGTGTGTGTGTGTGTGTGTGTGTAAATGACAGAGAGAAAGAGATGCCATTGCTGGTCGATAACTGAAATGGAGAAACATAGCTTTGTATTCGTACAGATGGTTCTGCACGTGTTTGTTGCTAATGTTGAAGTGCTGAGAATACTGCTGTTTGCAAACTACTTTTGAAGTCAATACAGTGTACGGCCTCAAGATGGTAATCTCTATAATATGATTTACCGTACATTTAAATAGAATAAAGAGCACTAAGGGAAGACATTTCGGTTGATTTAATCAACATGCATGTAGAGCTATGAGACAGATTTGAAAGAAAATGGTCATTCAAATAGAATCTGCTCCTTTTAAGTATCAATGAACTCTTTCCTTTAGGTCTATTATAATTAGAAGATCATCTCTCTTAAAGAGCCCATATTATGTCCTTTTTGGGGTTCATATATTTAATCTATGTACCTACTAAAGTATGTTTACAATAGCTAAAGTTTGAAAAAAGTGTCTGTTTTCATGACACTGCCGCTCCATGCACCGGCTCACTTCTGACTCTCTCTCTAAGGCTCTGAAGTGCCCATGTTCAGAGTCCCCACGTGTACCAAGTCTGAGCTGATTGGTCGGCCTGTTGGCTCTGCCGTAATTGGTCAGTTGCTCAGCACGGTTCTCGGAAATGTCCCGCCCCTTTTACCATATTGGGAATGCAGCCACTCTGGCTCCGAGGGCCGGGGAGCAAAAACATTAGCACCTTAGCACTACTGTGCTACCGGAGGCTACGGCATATTGTGGGCGTGCTACAGAAGTTAACGGGCGTGCAACATGAGCTGCAAGGCTCATGCCAACGAGCCAATGGGCTTAGATCAGTGATCTCACACTGACAATGACGTCACACTGACACATTTTTATCGAGGGGGGGCTAGAACCGAGTGTTACATGCAGCTAATGCTACAGCTAACAGGAGGACGTAGGAGAAGCCGCGTTTCCGTGGACTTTGAATTTTGATGTGCCTAAGCATGCACAGGACATTTGGAAAACACAATAAAGAGCATATAAAACCAGAAAAAGCATAATATGGGACCTTTAAAGGAAAGAAAGAGGTAATCAAGAGAGAAATGTTACTATTGTCCTTTATTACAGTTAACAGAAAGAGTTACCTGCCTGCCTCTTTGTGTGTCTGTTTCTGAAACTGAAAGAGGGCCAGAGTATGTTTACTAAGTCATCGCATTATCTTGCACTCACACACTCACCTGTCATGGTGTCACATGGTTGTTGAAACTCTTAAACTAAAATTCTGCTTCACATATGATTATGGACTTAAGTGTGCTTTTGTTTGTTTTGGGAATTCACTTTTCTTACCAGTGGAGAGATGTTTGCTGGTCACAAAGCAGCTTCACCAACCGGACACCAAAGTCTGCAGTTACCAATAGGAACAATAAAAGTGAGGTGAATAAAGCAGAGAACTGTAGGCTGTATATATATAAAAAACTCTTAAGCTTGACTGACTGGGTGACTTAACTAAGTAGTTTGGACGTCTAGACGTCCTGTGTGCATTTGAAGAGTCTTTTTTTAGACACCTTATGACTGTATACCCAGCTTTACAGAATACCTAACTGCATGTTTCAGGTACTGTCATGTTTCTTTTGACACCTGGCTGAGCTGACACTGACTGACAGGTGACAGAAGAGTATTGACCACCGCTGCTCCGCTTTTGACATACAGCAGGTTTTCAGGTTGCTTTTGTGCTGTGTGAGATACAGAATCCACCCTTCGAAGAGGTCAACTGATCCTTTTGTTGTTTTCATTACTTTGGAAGACGCAGTTAAGCATTTGAGCTCCTACTTCATAATGGGACAGCTCCTCATTCTGAGTCAATATAGAGATTTGTTACTAATAGAACTTTCTTCCATGAGTTACATTTGCAATGACGACTGTTAAAGGATAGACATCATACAAGTCTGCAAGTTAAACAGTTTGAAGAGAGAGTTTCTCGCATGTTTTGATGGACTCAATCCTCACCTGCACACCTGTCTTTTGAAATACATGTGTTAAGAATGTTTCCACTTAGAGAAGTAAAGAACAAGGTGCTGTTAATTTCCTCAAAATGGCATCAGCTACGTCAATAGTTTAGCTTTAAATAAAAAACTAGTATATCAGTATATCAATTATATGAAACCTCTCTCAACCTGTATCTAAAACCAGCACATGTAAGAGCTACATGGTAGGGAGAGATGATATACAGTACCCATCATCATGCTGAGCTACAAAAACTGCCAGAATTAAGCTTTAAATCGCACTGATGTCACCTACGTTGATTACATATATTCTTATATAATAATGACTGTACTGTCAGGCAGATTTGAGGCCCTTAAAAGGACTGAAGATTAACACATCTTCACTACGTACACTACTTTAGTTTTTTTTTCCAAGCCATACATTTCCCTTTCATCATCTTATACACTCACCCTAAGTTATTCTGAATATATGCTAATCCTACGGCACTAATACCTCTGAAAGTCATAGTTAGGAGAGAAATAAACCTCTGCAGCTGAAGTTACCTGCTCTCATTAACGCCATTAAAAGAGTC
Source organism: Labrus bergylta (assembly GCF_963930695.1). NCBI lineage: Eukaryota > Metazoa > Chordata > Actinopteri > Labriformes > Labridae > Labrus > Labrus bergylta. The sequence goes on along the minus strand of NC_089217.1, from coordinate 15,611,995 downwards.
TAAGGTCGCTGTGCACAGAAAGTGCAAGTTGTTCGAAATTTCCCCTTGGATTGTCTCTTAATGAAATACAGAAATTTGCAGGTCACACAATAAACTAAGGACTATCCAAATTTGTGCATCACATCCAGCAAATGTTTGGTGGCCTGACACTCAACTCGGAGGGAAAACAATACATTAAATCTTATCTATCTGACATCTTCCTCTGCATCACTCTCAAAAACATATTGGTTGGATTGTTCTTCGTGTAGCAGCTATAGTGGCTGTTACCAACACCTCCTTCTTTCATGCAACTCTTCTATTGTATCAAGTCTGTAGTGTAGTGCATAAGGTATGTGCTTCTAGTTTCTGAAACAAATACATTATTTTCCAACAATGGAATAAAGTGAATCCTGGTACATAAGAGCACAACACAGCGAGGCAGACGGTGTTCCTAAATAAAGAATTTTCCTTCTCATCGAAAAGGTGAAATGCAGCCACTTGTGCTACAGAGAAATGTGCCACTTGAAAAATGATTAAACTTTTTGGAAAACTTTTTCATCTGGCCTTTGATCCACTCTCAACATCAGTAACAGAAAATATGATTTCAGGGGGGCTTTTGAGGCAAACAAGAGGGACAATTTTTCCCTCTTACAGGAGCTTAAGTTTTCTATCTCTAAACTGAAGCAAACTGTAATGGAAACATTCATTGTCAGTGGGAGAAACAAAGTTGAAGTGAGGTCAGTATGGTGTGTGATATGAATAGTGAATGAAGTTCTGTCTCTGAAGAGGGACAAACTCCAATCACGCACACACACGCACAGGGGGTATAAAACACTTACTTTACTAAGAAGAGGGTGAGCACCTCACCCTGGCATCGGAGCACTTGTTTTTTTGTACTTTCATTCAGTACGCACAAGCGTACGAACTGAGCTGGATTGCTGCTGGGGACCATGGCAACCAGTGGGGCTATTCTCTGTCACTGAGACAGAGGGAGGGAGAAAAAGTGAGAGGGAGTTAATCAACAACACACATTTTCATTCTGCCTTTACACACTGCCGAGCTGTGCACACACATTAACTTCATTGTACGTCCATGTATCTCAGTGACAAACACTTGCTGTACAGTGGAGAGGAAGGGAGGAAGGAAGTTTTTTTTCCTTAATTTCAATTAATCATGAATGTACAATAAATGATACCGAGCTAACATTTAGCCTCTAGTAAAACCAGTTTAACTTGACTGAACAAATGATTCTCAAACAAATTAGCAAAAACAAAAAATTGTATCAGGCTATTTGTCAAAAACACAAGACATTATGTTTCATTGAGGATGGCAGTTAGGTTACTCATGCTATTGGCATGGCAACAAGCGTAACCCCCACTTTGTGAGTACCGGTATTATTATTATTAATTACAACTTAGACTTGTTTTTATAATCAAACGACACTCAGTAGTTTTATCCTTCTTAATTATTTCTTAAATCTGTGAAACAAAAAAAATACATGTAGTGGACTACATTTTAAACAGAATTATAAGCTATTTCCCACAGTAGTATAGCTGCCACATGTGAGGCAGCGTAATAATACGCTGCCTCACCTGTTGTCTCAGTCGAGTTACCATGGAAACATGATAATATAGTTTACCATGAGTCGAACTCGTTCCTTTAGACGAACACTTGTGTTTATAGGCGCCTTCTGGATAAATTGTGATTACTTTAACTGAACTTATTTCACTTTTTAATTCTCAGAACCACGTTAAACTTTCCAAACGTGTCACTTCACTCACATTGATGAGGAGACGGCGCCATCAGCCGGTACAAGTGGTCAATCACGTACGCCTGACGTGCTACGTCATCACGAAGCGACACCGGAAAGCGCTGCGTCCTTCAGTGAACTCAGGTGCTGTGGCGCCCAAACACGTTTTATAAGTCGTATATTTTGAATTGTGCGTTCTGTTGAGTGACAGAAAATACGTAGCAGTGGTGCACGGGAAGAATAATTCATTTGGGAGCTTTAGGAGCTTCATTCGGTGAGTTTCAGCTGAATGTTTTTAAAGAAACCTCGACGACTTCCAGCTTCACCGTGTGTGTTCAGTCATAGTTGGATAAGATAGTGTGATGTAATACAGTATAAAAGGTCTATTGAGACTGAAAGGAAGTACATTTACAGCCAACATACATAACAGCCACAAGGGTCAGACTAAGACACATGATATAATATGGATTAAGAGTGTATACATAATAACACAGCATCACAGTTACAACTGTGTTGTGACAGCTGTGAGAAATGTCTCATTAAAGGCTTATATTGTGTTTCTCTGTTTAGAAAAGGTGCTCACTATGAAGCTTTAAAGTTAAGATGAAAAAATAAATGAGTTTAAATTTAATTTTAGATCCACAGCTCAATTTTTGATTCAAAAAATATCACAAAAAAAGTGAGAACAACATTGTTTCACATAAATGAGACAGTATGGACACTGCATACCACAGCATGGGCTCTAGCTTCACCCTCTACTATGAGAAACCTTGTACCGGTGGCATCACTGCCTCAAACTGAAAAAGATACAGCTTTTTTAGTTCCCAGAGTTTTAGGCAGTTATGTAATTCTTGATATCTCAACCTTTTTTTAAAACATCTCCCAGGTGTCAGCAGGGATGTCGGCTCCAAACTCTGCAGAACGGAAGTCATGCTGGGACGCCAGGGATTTGCTGTGGAAGTGTATGGACGACAATAACGACAAAGCTGAATCCTGCCAGAGGTTCCAGAGCGAGTTTGAAGCAAAATGCCCCGCTCAGTGGGTAAGTGTCTTTTTTTTTTATCCTTTATGCTTTGATTCTATGTTATGAACAGTCTGTGATGTCAGAAAGCATGAACTGTGAGCCGGTTTGCAAAATCAAAAACATTTTTAAAGAGTTAATCGCCCCCGCTGTTAAATATTATATTTAAAATCGCAATAGGTTTCATATTTCACCTTTTATCTTAAATACAATACTGAAATACTGATATGGTATTTTCCATTTTCTTTGATAGGTAAAATATTTTTCCAAGAGGAGAGACTTCCTGAAGTACAAGGAGAAGATGCAGACGGAGGGATTCACACCTGCTGAAGGTCCCAGCCAGCCATCCTAACCAATGAACCATTGGACAGCAGACCATTCTAAATCTGCAGAGAAACTGACTTTGAGCCCTAATCAGACCAGGGCCAGAAGTGCACAACCTGGAGATGAGTTTTCTATCTTTATTGAGGATTTGAACTTCCCAATGTCATAATTTATTTTCACAGATAGAAAAGTTGCAAAAAGGAAAATATACATATTATCAGCTCAGAGTGGCAGTATGGGGAGTTGTTTGAATGAAGCATCAGCTCATTTCAGCTACAGGTGTCAGATGTTTGATGTGGATGTAAATCTCAGTTGAAGTTCACCTGGGTGTAAAATGTAATGTTGTCATTGTAGTTTGCAACTGTGTAGTTCAAAACACAGTTGGAATGCTTAAAGGTCACATTTTATCCTCCTCTTCAACTAGTTTAAATAAGTCTCAGATCATCATGTCTGTAAAGTTTCTTGATAACAATTTCTATTTGATCCTGTATTTGATCATGTCTATAAACCCCTCTATTTCAGCCCTGCTCAGAACAGGCTGTTTCTGTGTCTGTACCTTTAAATATGTAAATGAGCTGTGTCTGACCACGCCCCCTCTCTGGAAGGACTTGAGTGGCTTAGGCCTTCTCGCTCCATGTCCTATTGTTTATGGTGAGAAGGCAGACTCAGAGGGCAGAACAAACACCTAGCTGTGGGAGTGTCATCCACCTGGGGGAGGGGTTACTGCCCTTTGTGATGTCATGAAGGGAAAATCTCCAAACGGCCTGTTTGAGCACAAATTTTTTGAAAAGTGGAGCAGGCGAAAGATGGAGAGGATGGACTTTTCTCATAATTGGGGGGTTTGTGGACAGAATAGTGACACATATTAGTGTATTTTGCTTAATATGTGACCTTTATTCACTTTAGCTCTAAAAATATTAGCAAAAAAATGTAAAGTGGGCCTGTTTCTGTGTCAGCATTATTTAAGATAAACTTTTCTCTCCATCTCTGTTTTCAGCCTTTAATCCAGAGTGCACCTCTGATAAACGTTTGTGTTTAATGAATATTTCTTGCACTGATACCAGTCATGAGTAGTGATCATTTCAATCATTGTGTGACATAAAGACAAATGAATACAATCTGTTCTGATTCAGTGTGTCTTCTTAAAAAAAAAAAAAAAACACACAATGAGTGGTTTAAGTGGTTTTATTCTTGTGCATGTATAAGATTGTATCATTGTAACTCTAGGTTTTGAGTTGAATATGAATGAAACATCAAAGTACAACAGATAATTTAGAAATATTACAGCTCATCTGAAACCAGGCAAAAAGGCACGTTATCTTTATATTAAAAATCTGTATGTATTTACAAAGGAGTGTGTGGCCCTTGGGTCAAGGTCACTGCTGTAACTCCACCGAGATGTATGAAACCAAAGTCCTAAACTTAAAATGCAGTAATATATATATATAAAAAATGCACAAATTACATTAAAAATTTGTGTAAAAATATAAAGCATATATTTTAGATTTCTGCACAGTACACTGAAAGTTGTGTGCAAACCTTTTCACCACCAGACAACAGTTGACGTGATTTGTCAGTTGATTGAACACGCTATGACACCATACAACCCTCGCTCTGTCGCTCTTCTTTTAAGGCTTTGGATGCTGCGTATAACAGGAACTCCAGATTCCTGGTAGGGGACTCTGATGACCCCCAAAACTCTGCTCTCACATGTCAGGAGAAAAGTCTCACCTTCAAGATGAAGACAAATGAAGACCAAAGTCGGTCCTCCTGTTGCTTAACATGCTACTGTTACGAATGTAATAAAAAAAATCTACATGTTTATTGTAACCCACTGCAGTGTTTTCCACCTCTTGACAGAGATGGAAAGAATCTGTCATGGTTAAAGATCATTATAACAGCATCATACAGGACCTCTTCTAGAAAGGTTTTACTTCTTCATCATGAAATCCTGAAGTTTTCAGGTCGATTCAATACAACAAAAAAGAAACATCCGATCAACAATCTGAAGACAAATAAGTTATCAAAGTAAGCACAACTAGGGGAAGAGTGTTTTTGGAATCAAAAGCTCCGCATGTGTGTATATGTATGCACATAATACAGGCAAGAATGTGTCTACATTCAGAAAAAAAGTTTGCCCACATTACACATAGACGTGATTTGTCAACCAACGATGGACTCTCTCTACCTTAAACAGTACATTCTTTATATATGTAATAGCATCAAGTACAAGAACATGAGCTCATCAAAATGTGATTCTGCTGCTGTTCCATTTACAAAGGACAGTGTTGAATATAGTTCCCGCAGGGCTCTGAGCATGCAGCGGGGCAGGCTTAGAAACCTGCTTAAAGTGTCGCACGACAGGCAAAAACCATGTGGAAGGCACTCGTGGTATTTGCTGGAAATGTAGGATCAGATTTAGAGACTTTGGTACATTAATGCACAAATTTCCCCAATAAAGTTTATCTTTATCTTTATCTTTAAAGAGATTTGAAAGGCAATGCAAGTAGAAGCAAGGAGGCATGTATGAAAAGTGAACATGCTTTTCAATTATTTTGCATGCTTTGAAACATTTCATAAAGATATGAGGTGCTCCTGAAAGTGGTTCTACGTATACAGTACAATCACAGCAATATGTGAAGCCTCCTTCCACACATGCTCTAGCTTTAGTACGGCTAGAGAGAGCCAGCGTAAGAACATCAACACTCCCATTTTCAAAATTCTCCCAGAAAAACCTGTCACCAGCCCACTTGTGTTGCCATGTATGTAATGTGGGTGCAAAGCAGCTCTTTTTAAGTGCAGCAGAAGTTGAGCAAGCATGCAGAAAAAAAACAAAAAAACAGGCTTATGCACAATGACCGTTCAACTTTTTACTATGTACTGTAAATGTCAGCTAGTGTGGCTCAGAGGCCGAGCAGCAGCTTAACTTATCATTCCTTCTACAAAATCAATCAACGAAATATTAGATATCAATCACCAACAATTCATTTGTGTCTTTTAGCAAATTACCTTCAGGGATTTCTTTACAACAGAATCTCCATTTAACAGCGTCAATGGAGGTAAATAAAAAGGGCTTTCGCAGGAGGTCAGGGCTTTACACGGTTGGAGGTCACTCCTCATAACACCCCTCAGAAAATATAATTCAAACTATTATATCGAAGCAACATGTAATGGTTTTTGCTCTCCTTTTCATCTCATAGGTCCCCCCCAAGAGCAAGAAAAGGGCTCCTTAACTCCGAGCTGTCCTCTTGACAGGCCAAACGCCATCTTCTTGTGTTATTTCCTCACACAAACATTGCCCCGCCTCTTTCTCTCTTTCAGTCTTCCGAGTGGTTTACGGTTCAACACCTTTTCTTCCCAGCGGTGGTTATAAGATCCCGGTGATGTTCCTGCCAACTGCCCAGACCGGGAACTCGGTCAGGTTGAAGAGGGGAACCCCCCACGTGCTGATGGCTAACATCACCACTGCCACACCGATCAGATTCACTCCGAAACCTGCTTTCACCTGGAAATGGAAGGAAGGCAAAGGAAAACTGTTGGAATAACTGAGTTGGAGGATTTCTTGTCCCAAGTGTTTTTGGTTTGCAAAGGGTTAAGAGAGAAACTTTTTTTTTTATCCTTCTGATTATGTAAATCAACTTTGACACATTGTCCTCTGCAGCCTCTTGATGCTGCAGGTGCACAAGGAGCATGTGGCTTTGTGCATTTGTTTGCGTGCGTGTCGTACCATGTCACTTATCTGCACGTGGCCGTAACTGAAGACGATGGCGTTAGGGGGGTTCCCCACTGGAAGCATGACCCCGAATGACACGCACATGGTGGACGGGATCAAAGTGTGGAGGGGGTTGATTTGCAGAGTCTCCGACTGGATGGGTGAGAAGGAGTAAAGGACAGAAAGAAGCAGCAGAGTGAAAGGAGAAAACAATAAAGGTGGAGAGTGTGAGGATGAAGTTGGGGAAGAAAGAAAATAAATGCAAGACAAGGTACATTTTGAGGGGTTTAGGGAAGGGGAGAAGGAGGGATGAATGAAAAAGAGGAGAGGGGAGAAGCGTAAGGTCAAATGAGTTTTAAACACTGTGAGAGGCTTTCACACTAACACAAGAGAGCATGGTATCAATACTCTCTCCTTACACATAAGGGTGTCAACATTTCAGATAATCCTATTTTTTCAATACTAATATGAGATACAGACTTCATTGTTTTTAATTATCAGATTTGGAAAGAATTGAAGTCTTAAAAACAAAACTACAGAACTTAAGACGGATGATTTACCCAGAGCTGTGAAAGTGAGCTCAAGAAAAAGAACAGCGGAAGTCAATTGACTCGATTCAGATTCATAGGTCGGCAAATACCGATGTTTTTCAAGAACTATTGGCGTTTTTGTCTCTTGCAAATGGAGAGCAGAGGGGGTGACACTGTCTAAAATGCACAAAGACGTGATACATCACCATTGTGTTTGTGAAGTTTAGACAGTGTACAGGAGTTTGCTTTGGTAGTTTATAAACAACAAAATGACCCAATGTTGGGTGATTAGGACTTGTGTTCTTGATGCTGTGATTTTGAAACAGGTGTCAATATGTTTTATTTTCACTAGTAATGTATCAAAGATAAAGAAATGAATAACATTGTCGGGAAAACCTGACTAGAAACATGTACATTAAAGTAGCTTTCCTTATGAATATCAGGGCAAAGGAATATTTTTTTCCACAAGGGGGCAGCAGAGTCAACACAATGCTGTTTTATTTTAAAACAGCCACTTGTAAAGAAAGTATCCTTTGACAGGATAACTCTTCAAATGTAACAAACAGAGACACATTCAGAAAAATTGAAAAGGTTCTGTTGTTCTTTTTTAAGTAGTAGAATATGGTATGAAGATGAAACCTGCAGTTTGTTGTTCTAATAGATTTGTATAAAGACTTGAAATAGGGCGGTAGAGCTAGCCTGGCGTCGTGTAAAGGTACATTATGCTAAGCTAATCGGTGCTACTGGTAGCATTGATCTTTTCGGCAAACTCTCTCAAGTAAAATGTTTTTAGGTGTGCTTTTTTTAAATGTCAGACTAATCCTTAGACTAAAAGGGCTACATGATGGATTAAATATGCTTGGCGTTGCGCTTGCTCAGGAATAAAAATCATTTTTTGATGTAATTTATTCAGTTGGTGTGATGGCTCTTTCATCATGTTACAAATATTTGACGATCAGCTCTAAAAAATAAAATAAATGACCACTGTGATGGAATTTTTGTATCTCATTCGAGGTCTGTGTCTTGATAAAACATCTCACTCAGAGAAGTGTCGTCTGGTATGAGATGACACTGTCCTGGTGTAATCTTATGCTCGGTCAGGTTTAGGGTCAAAGGCCTTTCTGAGAGCAGAGTAACCTCTGATTCGTCCGTCTGTAATTCACTCACTACTCTTGACCAAGACAAAAATATATATTTCTCTGGGTCTACAATTTACAGGTTAGTGTATGAGTTAAATTAACATTTTTGTCTTATTGAATACAACGTTTCTCCCAACTTCAAAATTAAATCTTCTCATTTAGGTTTTTTTCTTTTTTTAGAACTTAAATTATGCAGCAAAAGCCTCATCAGGGACAGGGGTTGCAAATTAGCCCCGGCTAGAAACCTGCATGCATGGCATCTCTACTTTGTATTTTACATATGAAGCAAAGTTCATTACATGTGTCCCTGTTAAAATATGTTCTGGAATAACCCTGATGTGTTGCATGTGAGAGGTGTTGATTAAAGGATCGTCTGGAGTGATCTTTTCCAGCATTTTATTTTTTTACAAAAGTTGTAGCCTACACTCCCTCTCTCTCAGCTTTATCAGATATTTTCACATGATCCACTACTGTAAGTGTGTGAGGGAGAGTTTCTGTCGTACCAGCGCTGACAGGATGGGCAGGAAGACGGTGAGAGTTGCCGGGTTGGAGGCGAACTCGGTGACCGCTGACACCAACAGGCAGGCCAGCAGGGTGACGGCCCAGGGAGGAAGGCCACTCATGGGCTCCAGCTGTCTGCCGATCCACACCGACAGGCCTGACACCTGCGCGCACGCACACACACACACACACACACACACACACACACACACACATACACACGGATGTGAGCAGCTTCCTCAAAGGGGAAAGATAAGAGCTGAAGCTAGCTGTGGTCACAACTAAACTTTAATTTCTACATTGCTTAATATGTCATCCACAATAACCCCTGTTATAATGATTCACTCTTTTAAAGATGGCTGCGATAGAAAGAGAGCATGACAAACAGAAATTATACACTTTTTACCACTTAAACAATGACTGCGGCCTCTGGTCAACACTTAAACAAATCCATAAATTACATCATCTGGACATACAAAAATCAGATCATCCAAATCTCCGTTCAGAAGCTTCCCTGACTTTTATTAGATAACCTGACGTGAATCTAGAAGATGACGATGGCTCCACCACACCCTTAATTTACCCCTGAATTAAAACCCCTGGTGATGTACTGTGATGAAAAAACACACTTCCACACGTGTATATTACCTTGCACCCTGCAGCCAGTGCATAGCCGCCTCCCACCAGGATGACGATCTCCCACGGCATCAGTCTCTGGAAGTCCTTCCAGGTGATCATGGGAGCCAGGGGGTCATCATCACCTGAAGGTTTATTGACATAGAAAAGAGGTCAATACTCCTGGAGTGCTATCTGTAGCTGTAATCAAAGGAATCTAAGGAAGTTTCTTAAGAACACTAAGGTGATTATACTTTAAGGAAATTTGGATTTTGTTGTTGAAAGAGAAGCTTCATTTAAAGCCAAATCAAATTTTTCATACTTGAAATCTTTTTGTCTCTTATTATGCTGAAAAGGATGTTTTTAAATGCTTTTTTCTCAACTGGTTCTCAACTGGTCTAGCCCCAGAAGCCACCACTAACTCCTTCATGAAAAATCGCGACCAAACATTTAGATATTTCTCTACAAATCAGATGAATTTAATTTAAAAATTGTGCAGTTTTGGGACAAAAAAAATGTTCAAAAAGCACTTTATACACTTTTTAACACTTTTTTCCCTCAGGAACACATTTACAACCCACATGGTTGGGACCACTTTTGGGTCCAAACCCACCAGTTGAGAACCACTGCTTTAGACTTTCCAAGTTGAGTGAAATCTGTAACATCAACAATAACCTGTATAAGAACAAAATAATGCTCATCAAATGAATACGTTCCTTTTTCAGATGCAGTTAGTGCTGAAATATTTTTCTCTTAGCTGTTCTGTCTGTTTCTTAAACATCCTGACTTGTGAAGATAAATGGCTTGCAGTTGTTTACATGCTTCAACTACATCTGTGTCTTATAGGTTCTGGTGTTAAAGAGGTTAGTGGACTGACAAAGGTCAACAGTAACACACAATAAATATCAGACTTTTCCAGTCTTTTAAAAACAACAGGGAAAACACCAGTGAACTATTTTTTCTTCACACAGAGGTTTCTCGGACTTGATGAACCTGCAGCATTCAGGCAATAAATCAACCTGTAGAGGCTGTAAAGGCTCCGCCCCCTGCTTTAAGGCCTTTGTTTAAAACAGGTACACTGGAGGAGGCCGTGCATGGTTGTCCAATTTTGCCAGAAATTTGGGGATTTTAAGAATATTAAAAAAAAAGTTTTGGATAAATATAAACATATATTCAAATGTAAAAAAAAATGGTTTCAATATGTCTAAGCCTTCCAAGCTTACTCATTCATTTCCATTGTTTATAACTGTTAGCTTCATTCACTTCAGATGAAACAAAAGGCCACAACAACCTTTGTTTGAGGTTTGAAATGTGAAAGTTAGATACAGAATGAAATGCACCTCATTGTTGGACATGTTGAACCCCCTCTCCCTGGTGCCCTGAGGTGAAAAGGCTACAAGTATGTGGTTATCACCTGAGTATTTATAGCTGGAAGAGGATGAGAAGGGTCGCCTGGCAGGGATGAGGAAGAGCAGGAAGCCCAGAAGGACTGAGACTGTCGCATCAGTCCTGTAACCTTTCCTGAGAGGGAAAACACACACAGAAAGGAAAAACGCTTTAAGAATGGATGTACTCGTCATACTTGGTGACAGTGTGTGTTTATTTAACAGTACTAAACACCATAAGCCACTCACACCTGTCTGATCACTAATTAAGTGAGAATGACACCACCTGCGGTGCTGTGGCTCAACATGACGGCTACTCACTTCTCGAAGAGAGACGTCCAGCCGGGCACAAAACCAGGCTCTCTGGTGAACCACAGCAGAGTCATCAGGATGAAGAAAACACCTGTCACCACCTCTGGGTAACTAGGACACACACACACACACACACACACACATACACACACACAGAAATGAAATGAGCATGGTGAGTCACACTTGCACTCGTGATAAGATGATCATGTCAGGGTGTCATGTCTGGGTCTGTAAGTAAGATCCACTCACGTATATTCATGTCTCAGATTGTTTATTCAAACACCAAAGCCTTAAAATTCTTCTCTCACGTTGGAAAAGTGAATCTAATTACAGTGTGATCTTGATCACAATTTTTTAAAACATAATACTTTGTTGCAAGGAGCATTTCTTCCCTGGTGCATTAAAGATCTTCTAGGTTTGATTTCAGCTGCTGGAAAAAATTCTCAATGTAAGTGTTTCAACTTGGAAAGGTGCAGATTTCTTTCTATTGTCGTAGATTATAAACACACTATCAGAAGTTCCTGCACATGTAGTCAGGATAACTAAGATACAGGAAGATGTGACACAATATGATACTAAAACAACACAACAGGATACGACAGGATTCAATATGATACCACACAGTAAGGTGAGATACCGTACAGTGCTGCACAATCCCATGCAGCGTGATGCAATGTGATACTGTACCATACAATATGCTAGGTAGCAGTATGATACTGTACAGCACGGTATTGTATGATTTTATACAATGCAATACGATATGATACCACGATACCAGACGATACGGTATGATATGTTACCATGTAATACGATATCATCCGTTTCTATGGGAACGGCACCAAAACAACATATCACAATACAATTCAGAGTGGCACAATGTGATGGATTACAACGCAGTATGATACAGTACAGTATGGTCCAGCAGGGTGCAATGTGATATGATGCATACTAATTAAAAATAATTGATCGTTTACATTGCAAGATGATGCAATATAATTGAACACTACTTGATGTAATACAACGCAATATGATGTGATTAAATGAAATAGATACAATGCATAGCAATACGATGTGATACAAAATGTTATACTTCATGGTCTTGCATGCCACACAGATAAAGCTAACAAAATTAATTTCAAGTTTGTACACAAACCAGTCAATAATTATCCCCATCATCATATGTGGCACACACTGCACATATTCCAAACATTAGACAAAGAAACAACAAAGAGAACACACACACACACACACGGTAAAGCATAGAGTACACACCTGATGGGTCCTAGTTTCTCGTACTCCTCATGGATCCTCTTCTCTGACATCATCTCCCTCCTGGTCTTGCGTTTCTTGCTCAGCGAGCATGTTTCCCTGAAGCTGAACACAAACAACAACATTTACAATGCTGTGACTCACTGAGAATGTTCAACCTGCAATCAGGACATATAAGGCACACACTGAGGGATCATCATGACTCTTTGATGACAAGCTGCATTACTCCTTCCCTGCAGGTAAGGCATGAACGATACACATGATGGTACAGCGCAGGATGACACAAACACACTCACTTGCAGCCGAGGAAGAGGCAGTGCAGCCACAGCCAGGTGAGGACAAGCATGATGATGGCTATGGGGAAGCTGAAGATGAACCACGTGCCGAAGTTTATCACCTTTGCGTCTGGGTAACGTCTGGCGGGACAAAGACAGAACGAACAGAGAGTCACTTCAAGAGCTCTACCCGTGTCCAGGTGCTGGTCGTGGTTTTATCTTATTCAGTAATTACATTAAATGACTCTGCAGCAGGACAAGAGAGCTGATTGGAAATGTAGCTTCATTTTGATGCAGTAGCACTGACATTGCCAAAGAACCAGAAATCACTTTCAACAAGGTTTACCATTTCATCAAAATCATACTGATGTGATATTTTCATCTGTGCTACATTGCTGTATAAACATACAGCGCGTGTACTTGCAAATATAGGACCTCACCAGAGTTAAAAATAATTGTTTCTCCGCCCCATTAACCATCTAACTTGACCCTGCCCTGGCCTCATGTGTTCTGCTGTAACGGACAGCAGCTGTTGTCCCTTCAGCTTATCTGCACAGCTGACTCTCTGTCTGCACTGATAAAAGGTGAGTCTGTTGCAGCATTGAAAGGTGGAACTCCCCACGCTCTTTCATTCATATGTGAGAATCACTGCTGCATGCACAGTGCCAGTAAAACCAGCAGTATGACATCGTTTATTAGACCCAATAGCAGGTAAGCTAAATTCTCTTGTGGAGCCTCTCTGGAGTCGATGATGTCAACCGTAGTTTCAACTATTGTTTTGTTTTAAAAAGAAATCACAATATGAGCTTCAGTGTGACCGTAGTCCTTTGCTTTGCTTTCTGCATTTCTACTGCTGAGTTACAGTGCGGCATGAATTTGTAAAAAAAAAATATCCTAGCTAATGTTTAGGAGCCTCCCGTAGTGATTTCTCTTTTAAACACTTCAGTCCATCACGGATATTCTCCCAAGGGGCTGTTGACATCTGTACTTCTGGAAAACAGCTGCAGAGCATCTGTACAAAACATCACGTGATCAGCTAATGCATTTAAAGTATAATGAATGGAAATGAATTTTTAAAATAGTACGCCTTACTATCAGTTAAAACAGGCAGATGACTCCCTTAGTTTAGTACATGGCTATTAACACCCTGATTTTTGATTTTGAAATACTTTATTAATCCCTGAGGGGAGATTCTGGTTTTACACTTTATTTAGAGACATGCTTCTCACACACCCGGCCCGAATCACACACACACACACACACACACACACACACACACACACACACACATATACACGAACAGAACCTGTGGACATGCATTAGTGGAGAGATGTCAGAGTGAGGCTGCTACACAGGGAGCGCACCAGGGTGGTCGGAGGTTCAGTGCCTTGCTCAAGAGAACCTCGGCAGTACACAGGAAGTTCCCTGGAACCTCTCCAGCTACCAGAAGAACTTTTGTATTTTGGTCTGCACCGGGACTTGACCTGGCGACCCTACGATGATGCCCCCCTGATACAATATAGCTGGATTTTTTGATTTTGTTGTTGAATGCATTCTGGGTATTTATCCACCGAAAAGAGTGAGCATGCACTCTAGACATTTGTCTCTTAAAAGCTAAAAGAGTGTTTCATTTAGGATGAAAAAATGTGAATCAACCAAGCTTGAATCCATACATTAAACCTTTGGAAAAACATACATACATTAATAAAGGAAGTAAATTAAACTAAACTAAACGTTGGTGATAATCAGCTAAATTAGGGAATGTGGCGTCAGGGCAACTCGGATAGGAGTATAAATAAGTAAAGAAGTCCACAAGGAGGAGGAGCAGGACACCTTTGTTATAAAAAGTTTCAGTTAAAGTGAGCTTATGGAAAAGAGAACATGGTTCAACTTTAACTTCATGCAATGTGGAGCCCAGAGACGATCAGTGTCAAAACAAGAGAATATCCTCATCGTGTGCGAAGGTTTTTTCCATCATGGTTGAACATGCGACTGTGATTGAACGCTACCAGCACCACCTATGGTTTGTTTTAAATCCTGGAAAGCTTCCACAACTTTACAGCAGAGGTCACAAGGGTCGCCGCCGTCTGGACACAAACCCTCAGAGTCAGTGTCAGTGTGAGACGCGGTGTGAAATGTTTGCACAGATGAACATCGTGCGACGCTGTACAAAGGTTCAAGTCGTCCCACATCCTCAGTGCACTTTGAGCTCTAACCGCGCTCTCCTCAGTCTCCCCGCTGTGGTGTCATTCGAAGCTGCGTAGGTGATGAAGTGTGTTTGCTCAGTCGTGCTTCGATGAGCACTGTGCTGTATGGACAGTAATGAGGTTAAAGGTGAGAGAGGATGATCATGTGTGGGTTGAAGGCAAAACGTAGTCCTACCTCTAAAAGTTCTCTGTGATCCATAACTATTACGTTGTTTCAGATAGATGGGGAGAAAGTCAAAGATGAAAAAACAGAAATGTCCCTCTAGATTTAAGAAAAGGGGAAATTAAACTTTGGACTATCAACAAACTTAGTTCAAGCAGGAATACTGGTGACATTTTCATACACATTCATTCAATTCACATTATCCACTCCCTCTCTACCACTTCCACCCTCTCCCTTGCTCTGGTGATCAGCTGATTTTGGGCATTTACTCTCAAAGCAATAATCCAACCACACTCTGCCACAACCTCTCTCAACCAATCTCAGTCATATTTTAAAAATCCGTTCTCTCTCCTCCACAGTCAGTTTGTCATTTCAGTGCGTTCACCTCCATCCCAGCTCAGCAGAGTTCAGATCCAGCCTCAGAAACCCACTCCTCATCACATCCTGCATTCTTCTATCACCACCCCCAGTGACTCCATAGGGCGGTATCCTATCCTGCTGTCGGCCTCATTACCCCTCTGAGTACATCAAGATGGAGTCTAATCGTCAAAGAGTTTTTGCACATTTATCTTTTCCTTAACTGTTAAATAAATTACTTTAGTCTCTCCTGATTGAACTAGTATCATCCACAGAGTGCAAGACCGGAAGCACATCACCAATCATTAACTTTAGACACGTACAATCTTTCAAATCTATAATTCATATTGCAGATTTTACACATTACTCAATAACTACATTATACTAAAAATGTCCTTATAATATTGTACAGGTATGTATAGTGAATATTTTAAACAAAACTCATTCAGGAATCCACTGCTACATACGACTTAAATGCAACCAGAAACAAATAAAATAATAATAATTAAGTTTCACCTAAGTTGCAATGTCCTTGCCTTCTTCTACTAGCATGGACTGACTGACCTGGACACACACACACACACACACACACACACACACACACACACACACACACACACACACACACACACACACACACACACACACACACACACACACACACACACACACACACACACACACACACACACACACACACCATGTCTCAGACGTTGACCTCAAGCTACATGACAGACATTCAAGATTCAAACTTGAAGGTATAATTTGGGGGATTTTCATAATCACTGCTTGGGACTACAAGACGTACTGTGCACACAAACCCACACAGAATCAACACCTGACCTTTGTACAACCAGCTGCGACATGAAGGAGGCCATTCTGCACGGCTTAGTGCTGCGGCTGGAGGAAATCGGCTCTGTCAGGACTGTAGAGGCTGATTAGTTTGATCTCAGACCCCAGTGCCCCCCAGACACTGAGTTAACATTTCGGTTCGGCTGGACAAGCGCAGCCGCCAAGAAATCAATCAAGCTGTAAATGTGCAAGACGTTGAAATTGTGTCTAAAGGGCGTCCTGAGCTAATGCCCAATCAAAATATGTTTCTAATAATAATTGTTAAAGCTGCATACACATTTACTTTTCATAGTTAATTTTGAAAAAATACACAGAAACGCAGAGCCTGTTTTTCATTTTCATAGGCTTTTTCTCAAAAGATGGAGCGGAAATAAATTACATTATCCTCATAGGAAACTGGCCTTGATTTGCTCTAGTTCCAGTTGATGAAAATTCCTGACAGATGCCCAAATTGATGAATTAGAAGTCAGAAGGGAAAGGAGAAAGTGATGCTTTCAGACTGACAGACTGACAATATATATTTAACGATATCATCTGCAGACAGTGAAATGTGATAATGATATCCAGATCCAGATGTGTAGATGGGAGATATTTGAGGGGGCAGTTTCTGCAAAGAAGATCGTTTTTACGGGTCCCTTAGTAAAAAATAGCATATATAGAGTGCATAGTATGGAATAATAAAAATATCTTCACTTAATATAAACAATATAAAATATTTGTCGTAAAGCCATTTCAGTCAGGTGAAGAACTGAACATTAGCGTTCTTTAAGTCCCACATTTTTCCAAGCATTCAGTTTTTTTATTTTTTCATTTAACCTTTATTTAACCAGGTAATTAACCAATTGAGACCATGATCTCTTTCACCAGGGGTGACCTGGCCGAGAGGGCAGCAGCACACGTCATATTAGAAATAGTTTAAATTGACAACAACTTGATTGGGCATGTGATGAAATGGCATGAGTCGAGGCTTGGTTTTGAAATTGGTAAGAGGTTGGCATTATAGAACCTGCATCCCTGAAGTTGGCCAAAAACCTGTAAAATCAGAGATGAGCCTTGGATATGTCCCAGTTTTCAGGTTTTTTCTTTGCTTGTTTTTTGTCTAAGGAGAGCTTCAGCTTCAGACAGGATACTCAACATGCCTATACTCCTGCCTCTGCCCTGCTCCTTGATATCTTTAAGAGACAGATGTTGTTTTTTTTAATTGAAGCAAAAGTAAGATCCTTACAGACCAACATAAGCTGCCTGAAATGCAATAGTGCGTTGCTAGGACATCCTCTGAGGTAACTGGTATCAGTGAGCTAGCAGCATTACAGGATTACATTTCCGTTATTCCACAACAGACCAGAAACCATCGGAGGGATTTTGGACTCAGGTGAGTGTGTGCATGAGTACTCACGTGTTAAACTGCTCGGCAAAGATGAGGTTGGTTGACGTGCCGGTGATGGTGATGAGGCCACCGATCGTCGCTGCGTAGGTGATGCTGAGCGAGAGGCATTTACAGATCATGTGGTCCCTTTTGGTGGGATACTGGGAGTCCCTCCTGGCCTTCACTCGCTTAACGTTCGGGATTTCGATTGCAATCTGGAGGAGTGAAGGGAATATTAAGGAGAGTTGGATTAGCATGCAGTAATTGAACAAAAAAAATAATAATTTGACATGAGAAAAATTAACTAATTCTCCTCCCAGCATTTCTTGTCTCTCATCGGCTGTCCTATCCAATAGGGGCAAAAATGGCCCAAAAAATATCTTTAAAAAAACATCTAAGCCAATACCAACAGTTCCTCCTTGTACCTTACCTGAGGCAGGTGTCCATTTGTGTGTTTAACGATGTCCTGGTTGGAGTTTGACATTAAACCTAAACCGTTTGCCGCCCCAGTTTGTTCCTGAGAGGGGAAAAAAGCAAAAAGATTTCACTTGCAGTTTGTACATTCTTACTGTGCTGGCTCTAATGTGACTTCTGTCCACTTGGCCAAAAAGCCTCTTTAGCTCTTACCTCACTGAGCATGGAAAGCTCCTGTCTAGTGCAGTCGTTACTGGAGGGAGAAGAAACAAGACAACTTAGAAAATAAATTCACTTTTCATTTAATAGCATTCATTTAATTCATCTATTCTGCAGGATCCTGCTGAATCTGTAGGTAGCATAGAGCTGCTGTATATAGTAGTATTGCAGTAACTTCACTGTAATCCTTACAAAAACTTGTCTTCCCAATTTTTGCAAACTTCAATGATCGAGACGATTTGCAGAATTACTGCTTGATTCAATCCTTTCTGTTTTAATTTCATTTCCAGGTTCTATAAAGCAGAGTGTGCACATCTATGAAGTTCAATGCCATCTCCACTGACACAGATAAATAGATGAGGTTGGAATTAATGATGAAGACTGTAGAAATCAGTGGTCGTTGCAATTAGGAATAAAGAAAAAAAAGGATACGTAGGAAAAGCTTTGAAAGAGCTCAAACAAACACCCATACTTACATGTCATTGCGATAAAGCAGCTCTAACTGATTTTTGTCCAGGTTCCCTTCTTTTTCTGAAAGAGCTGCAGACAACAACAAAATGAGTAAATGGAGAAGAGCTGATGGAAGTTTTCGTCAGTTGAAAAACTAAATTATTCTGGTATAGTAGGAAGCAAAACAAGAAGTGCTTCATTACTTAGTGTTCACTTAACTATCTTTCTATACAGTTTTCAGGGAATGCTTGTGCAAACATTGTTATCAAAAACCTGTCTCATATCATGGTTCTGTTTTCATAGGAGCTCATAAAGTGACAGAACCAACGTACATGCATCATCCTCATGGGCCTCTGCGGTTTCGGAGTCCTCGTGGCTGTCGGCCAGGCCTGTGCAGATCAGCTGCTGCAGGACGGCCTCGGCTATGGGCATCACCATGGCTGTGGTGGACGTGTTGCTGAGCCACATGGACAAAAAGACTGTGCAGCACATGAAGCCCAGCACCAACCTGGACAAGTGAGAGGGACATCAGAGGAGATTTTGGACAGTCCTTACTCTCAGCTTTATCAAAAAGACTCAGAATGTTTTTCATGCTTTTGAACGTGGGTCTTTATATTGCATGTGACAAAATGTCAGTGTGTGTGTATTGCTCACATGCCAGGCTTGGCCCCCGCGATCATCACCATGCGCAGAGCGATGCGTTTATGCAGGTTCCACTTCTCTATGGAGGCGGCCAGGCAGATGACTCCCATCAGCAGCAGGGTGGTGTCTTTACAGTACTCTGCTGCCACCTGAACACACAATCAGCATGTCAAATAGAAATGTCGATCATTCAAAACAATCAGGGAGACGGACAGGAGTGACAAGGTCTTTCCATTTTTCCTCCTTCCACTGCTTCCCTACTCACCCTTGTTTTTGAATAAGAAAACACAGATTGTTCTTTTTAAGCAGCTTTATTTCCAGCACAGAGGGTTCACAGCCACACAGGGTGTCTCCTCACCTCTCACCTAAAACCTGCTCTACTTGCTCTTTTGGAACACTTTTTGAACACACGGCTCCTTCACGCTTTTTATATTCAGTCATGGAAATGTCCTCCTGCCTACACTTTAGAATGAAATGAATTTACTCACGGCTGTTAATTGCTTGATTCTCATTGGCCAATGCCACAGAACTGGTCTGCTATAATATCAAATTGTATCAGACTGTTGTTATGAAGAACAAACCATGACTATAAAGGGATGGATGTTGCTAGGTAATCACATCAATCAGTGGAAAGACAATTACAGTGGAGATGAGAGGTTCAAAAAGACAAAAACTGCAGGCTTTGACAGAGCAATCTAAAAAAACTGAACGTGGTATGGGATACAGAGGTGTTTAACGGCCGGTAAACAGAAAAGACAACGTCGACAGACTTTTGACTGATTCATGCAAACTTTTTCATCAGTGAACATTTTCAGTTTAATATGAGTAATGAAAGCATTGTTGTTGTTGTTCTTTTAGATTTATTTTGGTTTGGCCTTTTTTTTGTAGATATGACAGTGGATAGAAGAGACATTTGGGATAGAGGCGCAGAGGTCGGATCAGGGTCAACTGCTTGGAGTACCTCCGTACATGGGGGGCGCGCGCACTAACCACGAGGCTACGGGCTCCCCATTAAAGCTAGTTTAATTCTAAGACTACAGCTTTGGGCCCAGCTTCAACTGTAGATTCCAACATAATATAAGTTGAAGAAGAAGAAAAGGAAAAAAACATGAAACTGTCATGTATGAATCAAGTAATCAGCTGTCTAATAAACGGATGACTGAGGAAATCAAACTAGACCACATTTGGGATGCCAGTGGCGTAGTTGTTAGAGAGCCCGCCCCCCATGTATGAAGGCTGTGGTCCTCTAGGCAGTCGGCCCGGGTTTGGGTTCAACTTGCATGCCATTCCCCACTGCCTCATTCTCTGATTTCCAACTCTGTCCACTCTCCTGTCTCTACAATAAAGGTACAAAAAATTATAATATTAAAAAATAGGCTACATTTGCACTTCTGAATAGCTGGTGCAACCCAGTGCCAGAAACTGCAAAGAGAAATGTGGGAAACTTGAGACTCTTTTGGAAATGCCCATATTTAATCTTAAACCTGATTAATTAAGGGCCAAAATTAGCTCTGAGGCAGCACTGGTGAAGTGAAGGAACACGTGCTGTGATGTAAGGTTACTTTCCTCATTACCAGCATTAAAACAGCCACAAAGACAACAGCTAACCCATTGAAAAGTCATTCTTATCTAGTTAAGGTTACACTTGTTTTTTCACTTCCTCGTGGGTTCTTTGGGAGAGAGGTGTTGTTAGGGGAGACTGGGAGCACCATAATAGACTGAAAATGTTGCATAAAGCTCTGCTGGCATATTTACCACCACAAGAGGCTTACAGCAGTGTTCACAGGCAGCTTTGTCAATGTTTGTCAATGCGATTTAGTCACACGGGGCATAAAGCTCACTTTTTATGTAATGCTGGTAAGAAAGGTGAAGATGGCGGGGTGTGGGATGGGGAGTTGGGGGGTGGTGAAATTAATGGAGCAGAAAATCATGTTACAACTTACAAAACTTACAGAACCAAACAAAGACGGCCGTCATTATCGGTCAAACCAATCGAATCTCCACAGGGCGGAGCGGCTAACCTGATCACCAGCTACGGTGATGAGGGGAGTGTGTGATTGGTTGGGTGTGGGTCAGTCTGAATGCATGTACTTAGAGAGGAAAGAACACAGATGATGGTGATGAGCACCAGCTCAATGGGGTTGCCCACATGACGGCTGATCAAACCTTTATAGTTGAGTGACGACGCCTCTTGTTTACCCTGACACATAAGTAACACCACATCGTAAAACCCTGATGAAATATTAAATGCATCTTAAGAAACCCTCCCACTTGCTTTAATCACACATGAAAGAGCACAGAAAGGCCTTTAACCCATTTCCCCCCTGATCTGGACTTACTGTATATCCGCATATACAGCAATCTGATCAGCTGACGCTACAGTAAGACGCCAAATATCCCCGCATTTACAGTAGTCCCTCTAGTTAAGCTCTACAGCTTTACCTAATTGATCAGGGTTTTTCTCAGTCTTCCCAACCGAGAGTGAGAAAAAGTTTGACACACTGTCAAAGCGCCCTTGTTTCCAATTTACAGACACATCCGTCAGAAACCAAAAATCTAGATTGATTAATACATTTTTAATTCTTGTGACCGATAGTTTGCAGATAATTGGTATCCTCAATTGTCTTTGTACTCTAACATGTGAATAACAGTGGAATAGTGGTTTCCATATTCAAACTATGCCAAGCTATGCTAGTGCTATTTGATGGTTTGAAGCTATTCAAACCATCAAATGAAACTAAAGCAGTTTCACATTATTCACAATGTTTCATTATGTGCACGGAGACTGCACCAATAGAAAGTCGTTTGCGCGCTAGCAGCAGGAAATAAATATCGTCACCAATTAGCTAAAATAGAGTTTGTGAAAGAACATATATATATATATATAAAAACATATCTTTAAGGAAGATAGAAGTTAGCAGCTAACAAATTACAGTTAAAACAACAGTCAATGTTTGGCCATTTGTCAGCTCATAGGAAACACAACCTACTGCTAGTGTTGCTAAGTGTGAGTTGAAATGTGTAAATAGTACTGGCACATCAATGAAATGTGTATCAAAAGGATTTAGTAGTTCATTTGTCTATAAAGAATTTAAATATAACTGAAACAAATAGCTGATTTGAACTTGTGGGCACAAAAGAAACTAAGACAAATTATCGCTCATAGCATGCTAACACCTCTAGCATTTACTGTATAGACCAGACCAATGCCATCATCAAAAGGCCAAAAAATGACAAAGGAATAGACAAAGACTAATTAACTCTTTTCCCAGAAGACTGTGCAAACTTTAGTTAGCAGTAGCGTATTTATTTAAAGCTTCCTGCCCTTAACATCTGTCTGAGATTCATGTAAAAGTCTTCATTAGTGATTCATTAAATCAGCCCTCTGACCTCCTCAACTCAAAGAGAACTGGGCAGCTAATTTCAGCTGCTCAGAAGTTTTTGCAAGGCCTAAGAGAGACAGACAGCAAACAACACATAACTCACCTCACTGGACTTGAGTACTCCAAAGAGTGGATAGAGGAAAGCCGGCACCAGAGCAGCAGCACCCAAGGGAACAGCTTCAGACACCCAATAGACTGCCGTCACCATCAGCACGTAAGCGCAGCATGCCTCCTGTAAGCAGGAAACACAATTGTCACCGACCAGATAAGACACAACTTTAAAAACCTGTCTTATAAACAATGGAAAACATGTTTAGGTAGCCTACGTTTTTCAAATCTGAAAACATTGAGAACTAAAATACGAGTCGTTTTTTTTACCGTTATGCTATGGCAGACAATTTGCTAGCTTGATATGTCCGTTTGCAGGTTGTTAAAAGCTCATATGACTGCCAACCATAACTTCTAAAGCTTGCTAATTGACATTATGTTTAGTGTTTTAGCTTTGGTTTAAACATTGGGCAGTAAACTGGTTTTGTTAACTCTGGTAGCTAATAACAGTTTAAAAAGCTACTACGCTACGTTAACTGTCTCCTCGCTAAAGCTGAATGCTATCTGAATACTTTTAGGGCGTTATAAATCTACTCGTCTTACTTATTCAAGATTTTTAAGTGATATCAGGGACATTATAGTCTTGTGTCAGTATTTACACACCTAGATAGTAGATGCACTTCAACATAATCTGGGCCACGTTTTGGACTTGAAGCTCAGAAGACGTACTCGCAGACCTGAATTGGGTTACAGTTTGATTTGTTTGGGCCGGACACGGTCCAAATGTCAAGAACTGGGCCTGGCTTGGATTATGGCCATGGTTGTGGGGGTCAGACTTGGCATGACCGTCAGGATCCAGGCCCAACTTTGATCTTTTCTGAGCCCATGTGGAGCCGGGCTGATTTAAGGGTAAGAACTACAAGTAAAGCACTTTTAGCCGTGTATAAGCCACATGCTAATTCAAGATAGCCTACAATGCTAACCATAACAGCTTCAATTCATTAGTAGATTATCAATCTAAGATTTTTGTCATATTTATGTGTTGCAGGGTGTCAAATGGTGTTATCTTGTCAGAAGGTGGTTTATAATGAGTCTATAAATGGGCTGCACACACATTTTCTACCTTTTTTCTAAACTTTTTGTGGCATTTGAGCAAGTGTACGAGCATATCTTCTTCCTCCTTTATTTCCCACACACACTAAAACACACAACACAAACATTGATGTTGCATTAATCTGGTTATGGTTATATAATATCGACATACCAGCGACTCGCACTGCTCTGTTGCAACCCCAGAAGGCTTAGTGACAACAGGCTCTCCAATCTTAAAAACTAAAGAGGAATCTTGTGACATTTTTAAGACCTTATTAAAATTAAGACGTTCATGAACCATAGGCCCATTTTAAACCCCAAATGCATAGATATGTCTTTACAGTTGATGTTCTATTTGCAGAAAACACCATATCCAAGATTACCTACCAAGCCTTTTAGAAATGCTTTCACTCCTAATAATCCTAACCATGTTTAATGTAATATGCAGAAAGTGTTTCTTTAACTAAATAGTTCTACACATACGCAGTTTTCTGCTCCTGCCGCATGCTGTGTGAGCTTGTAGTTCTTTTACATAAGAGGAACATTCAGCGTAACATCTTGCCAGTAACGGGTCAGTTAATCTCAAATTAATAAACCCAGACCGGGAGAATTAGCAGCAGGGCTCCAGGATGAAGCATGTCCAGACCTGTTCAGACGTCACAGACGCTCAAACCATGGAGTTCAGAGAAATATTTTAAATATGATAAATCAGCTGTTTGAACAACTGAATACAAATGGGGCCCTTTTTAAGCTTTCCTCTGTCTACTGTTAAAGCAACATTACACTTTCATGTGAAGTGATGGTGAATGAAGTGGTACATATTATTATACAAATGTTCATTTTAAAGTGACATTTTTATCAGTAAAACCTGGTGACATTTTCATAAAAAAGCATATTTGTCCATAGGAAACAGAAGCCTTGTTCTGAGTGCAACGGCGATGGAATGAGGCTCCACTGTAACTATGTCGTTTTATATTCATATTGACTTTTTAAGGCATAAAATTTCACGTCCCAGTCTGTGAAATCACATTGCATTTTGGCGTTGTGAAAGCACGACAGGTGGAGAAACAGTGGATGCTCCACATACACACACACAGCGCTGCTCTCCCTCACTGGCTGTAACTATTACCAACTCTGATTGCAGTTTGTTAGCCCCTATTATGCCTCTGTGAAATTCATATTGAAGGAGAGAGGTCACATAGGGGGGTAAATCGCTGTGATGGGGGTTAGTGATGAAGTATATGTAAACTATCGATACAGTTCGTCTGACTGATGATCGTCAGATAAAGCAGATCCATTGCTATGCTAACACATCTGTGTAAACGATTACAGCATTGCATTGAGCTTAATGCTTGAATCAGCATTTTAGGAAGTGAAATTTGTCAAGTAAAATAGTCAGAAAAATATAATATTTATAATTCTGAAGTTGGACAATATTATTTTGTGTCAGTCAGCAAGACCACATGACATGTGGTAGCATTAATTACTTGCATGGCAGTCTTCTAGGCTGGGGAAAGGGATAGTTTTAAATGTTGTGTAAAACCATCACTCACCAAAACAACACCATTAGGTTTAAAATAAAGATTAGGTTTGGTTACAAAATGTGACACTAAAGAAGCTTTTACGGAAGAAAGTTAAGTGATGTAACATATGTGACAGAAAATGAGTCAGCTGAAGTGATTCCAACTTGGTGTTCTGTTTAAAAAATGTCTTGAACTCTGGTTACCTTCACACTGTGCAGACCTTTTTCACTGAGCTATCAGAGAGTCCACAAATGTATTTATCATCATCGCCTGGGAATTATACAGATAGGTTATAGGTTTTTATTTTATTTTATTTAACCAGGAAAAACTTCAGATTGAATATCTCTCTTTTAAGGGTGTCTTGGTCAAGACAGACAGCAGCACAATTAACAGTTGTTGACTCACACAGAGCAGCTATACATATACAAATAAAAACATTGTATGTACTGTATGCTTTCATGTCAATTCATGATAATGAATTAGACAAGATCTTACCGTCCCTAAAGCATTGCTGCTTGAAAAAAACCTTAATGAATTGCTTACTTTCAAATCTTCTTTGGCTATAGGGCACTGAATAAATGCTTGTCACAACCCTAAGAATTGTCAAAAGAACAAAGCGATATGGTTTTATCCCACACAGGAAAGTCACAGGATTCATGCTAAGTAATGTAGTGCCAGATGCCTCTATGAGTTCCCTGAAAAAACTCTGGAGGTCTTACAGTGGATTTAACTTGGCAGGGAGAAAAGAGGCATTTCTAGGCAGTAGGCACCGTTGTTGGATTAGGCTGAGCTGAACAGAACAAAGTGTTTGGGTCCATAATGAATTAGGCTCTTGCCAAAGAAAATGTTACAACTCTTTAAATCCCTGCAGGACACACACACACACACACAAACATCAGGAGGGAAAAAACGAAATGTCAACAAAAGACGAGCTCATCAAAGGCGCAATCTTGTCAGGACAAAAGTTGTGTTTTGCACATAAGCACCATTTGATTAGCCATTGTTCTAATCAGTCTGTTGGTTTCAACCATTATACAGGAAACAGGAGGCAATCTTGCATCCTGATAATGAGATTAAGACATTTACTTTTAATCGGTTATTATCAACAAATATCTACAAGCAAAAACAAAGTTTTAATGACATTACATGTTCTGAATTGGATTGGAGGATACTCAGAGTCAGCCCTGAATGTGTTGTTTTCCATTTGAGATGTGCATGTTGTATTCAGGTTTTAAGAGCAGTCTTTGGACATGTTTGTAGCTCATTGGGAACGTGCACCTCAAACTGAGTTTTCACAGCATTTTACCGGTTTGAAGGTAGCTCTCTCTATCACAGTTGCAAGGTAAATGGTGGCCCACCAATCTGGTTAAAAAAAGGAAGTCACTTACATCAAAAAATGGATTTGGATATCTGGATATGCAGTTGGACAAATTATGGAATTCCTTCTACCCCCCCCCCCCCCCACCCAAGGGGGGGGGGGGGGGGGGGGTGTGACTATCAATCAAATCTTAGTTTTAATTTGATCAAAATGGATGAGACATAAAAATAATTCCCTGTGTACCAATAAAGATATGAGCATTTATTTCTGCTGTAAAAAAAATGGGCAAATTGTAACATTGGTGTTAATGGGACCTCTTGGACTTTTGCAGCCAGCCTCAAGTGGACATTCCAGGAACTGCTGTTCTTTTGCACTTCTGCATTGGCTTCATTTTCCAACATCTGAGGTTTCAGCTTGATTGGAAAGGCCATTAACAAGAGGAAATCAGATGTTGTGTAAAGGAACTGGGAACAGATAGTCCAAATTAAAAGAGACAAACACTGTTGGAAAATAAACAGAGATGGTCTGATTCAGCAGTTACAGATAATAGATTATCCGTCTCAGTTTATCTGAGAATCGTTGCTGAACAAAGACTCAAGCGTCAATCGTTCATCTGTGCACCTTTGTCTTTGTTTTGCAAGTTTAAGTCAAAGTGCCAGGTAAGCAGGAAGTCAACAACCACCAATCAGCTGATGACCAGACTTTAAACTGTGATGTGTCAACGAGAAGAATTCAATACCTGCTCATGTTCCAGTGGAGGAAAAGCACTGTTTGCTTCCAGGCAGCTCTGATCTGAGGGTTTCCATGTCAGATAAAAACAGGTTAACAAGTTGTGTAACCAGTTATGACTCTTTAGGAGCGATCGCCAATCAATTTTAGTGCACTGCATTTCTCAAGAAAGAAAAGGTGAAACTGAAACAGGGGAAAAGTCAAAGTCGTTTTGACTGCACCTGCACAATACCTTCAGATAAAGTGTTTTTCAAAGGGAGTAAGTGGAAGTCAAAGAGTTAACAGTGGCCCCGACAAGCGTGAACATTTCAGGCTTCTTTTTTTAGGAAAAAAAAACTAGGCAAAAGTTCACTCGATTTTCTGAGGCAGTAAAAGAATGTGATGCTGGATTGCCCGAGGTGACCTGGACAGTGTTTGTGCAGTGTGACTGTTAGACCTTCATCATCAACACCACAGAGGTTTAGAGGTTCAAGCCTGAGTAGAGCTCTGTGAAAAGATCATGTCTTTCTTATAACACTGAAGAGATGAGACAAAAATATTGTGCAGGATATCCAATAAACTACTAAACTGCAGACATTTGTAATTCTCTAAACGCTGTAGTAAGACCCTGAATGCAGAATGGGAGCAAAGTAAGAACCACAGAGAAATCGGAATGGACATAAGGTGTGAAAACGGGTGTAAATATAATGTACACTGTACATTATTTTCAAATAAATGCACCCCCTGATTTAAAAGCTGCATTTGCACTTTATATTAAAAAACAAAACAGTTATATTAAAAACTAGAGGGTTTTTCCACAGTTTCAGTTTCTGATTGTTTGCTGTAAAAAGAAATAATAGGAAGGTTGACAATAAAGAAAGTCCCAGAAAAGAGATGAAATTTTAAGCCACAAATTGAAGAAAAAAAACACTATTTAGCGCTGTTATGAAAACATTGTAATGAATTCTTATTTTACCGTAATGTGAAAAATGACAGTTGTCCACATTAATGCTCTGACGAATTTATCTGGAGACTATAAAACTATACTATACTATAAACTGTAATTATTTTAAACGCTATATTAATGATGACTTTCCTGCTTTATATGCAAATTTATTCAGAGCCTCGATCACCTCAATTCATTAAATGATAACAAACCCTGATACAGACTCGCCTCAGAGAAAGGCGAAACACACAATCGGTCATCACGGACCGAAGTGAAGGCTTGACATAAAACTGTTTTATTATGATGCCTGGTGTTCTTCTACAGTTCTGTCGACTATCAGTGAAATATGAGAGCCGCACTGCAGACCCGAGACTCTTTATAAAGTGAAAACAGACAAAAGTTCAGCGTCAGTCACACACAGATTTATGTCATTCATCGCATGTGGAGATGTACTGTATGCTTTATTCTGGGGCGAGCTTTCTTCAAAACTGTCAATTTAGATACATATGTGCCACCTGGAAAAATGTTGCTTTCTGTTTCACTAGGTAAGGGTTAGGGTTTAAAGGCTAAACAAGCTTATGTGCGCTTGTCAGAGAGTGTGGAAACATCTTAGTGCAAGATGAAAACGTAAATGTCTGACTGGTCTTGTGTTTGCATCCATAAGATTTGTGTAAGTCGCGTCTCCTTATTGTTTTTTACTGGTGTGCACAATGAGCTGGATGAGCTCAGGTTATTCTGACTTGGCTGCAGCAGAGGGTCCAGGGATCGGCCAGGATGACTTGAAATCTGATTGGCCTCCCCAGGTGGCATCAAAAAAAAAAAATACTGAATCAACTATTTGGGCTGCTAGTAGCTGTTCTTCAGTGACCCCTTCAATGGACCTAGATGTGGTTTCAGGATTTTCTTGTCAACTTGAGGATCTAGTTTATCTTCATTATGTGAACACTTTATTCGGCTGAGGGGGTATTTCCTCAAACCCTGAGTGTTTTACAGCTGACAGGCCAATGTCTGAACAGAAGCCCTGTTCAACTCCCTGTTATCTGTGCAGCTTAGGAAATGTGGTTGCATTCAGAAAACACACATTGACTTAAGGCTCCTCATTCGGGGTGATAAGCTGAATTCAATGAACCAATCAGCACAGGGATGGACTTTTAAACAGTGAGATAACACAAACAAGCACACAGTCATTTCAGAGGACCTTACATTGAGTTGAATTCGTTTCCTGAGGCCTTATCCATAATCGAAACATGTCTCCCCTTCCACCTGAGGGGAGCACAAATGTGTACCATTTGATAGTTCTACCACAGGAAAAGTCTGCGTTCAACAAAGTCACTGTAATTAATCCATCCTTAATGGATAAGTGAGCAACATTTATTGCAACTCCATTCAATTGTTCTTGTGCAATTTCAATCCCAACCAAAGTGGTGGACTGCATGCCCTCATTGCCAAAAGTAGAGTTACACTGCAAGCTATAATATTGCTAAGAAATGGAAAGTAAAGTAGCATCTTGGAAACATGTCTTTGTGCCAGGCCTTTATGTTTGTGCAGAGGAAAACTTACATGTGCAATTGCATTCGTTCAAAACTCTAATTAAGACATGAAACGCTAGAAGTTAACTTATATCCAAGTGGAAGAGTCAATAACTTGTAACCATAGAATGTATAAAAAGATGGATGACATGACAGATACCCAGCTAGCCCCCCCCCCCCCCCCCCAGGTTAATAGATGGAACAAGGGTCAAACTGGAAAGTCAAAAAACTGGTAAAATACATTTTTGGTCAAACATGGTTTCTGTCTTTATAGTTAGCTCTTATCATGCTGACTTACGCCCGAGTGTTCAGTCTTCTGAGAGGTTCACTTTTGATCAGTGATTTGATTGACAGCTCTGTTGACAAAAGTGGCTCTTTCAAGACGAGAAACAAAGAGAGAAAATGTGACAAAGATGAACTAAACAGTTATTGAACTTCCCCTAACTGTGAGTGTGTGCTTCAAACAGTTTTTTCTTTGTGTTAAATGTGGTTTATGGAAGAGGCGGGATGTCAATCTCACGACTCCACCAGCTGGTCTCTGATGCCAAGACTCTGGCTACAAATGTGCAAAAAGTCAGCTCCTGTCATTGGGTGTTTTGGCATCACTTTTGTACAACAGGAAGATGTGGAGACATATCGTCCATCTTCATACTATCAATAGTTATAGCTTACAATTCCCACTACCTGTGTTTGTGAAAATATTTGATATTCAGGGCATCATGTTACATAGTAGAACAGACAACTTGTAATTTAAAGGGATGCAAAATGGCACAATCATTCATGACACATTAATGAGCACTCAGCATTTCTGTTATTGGCCCTTGAATTTTTTACAGGTCACTCTCCCGCTCTTTCTGACCCGGCATGACCGCATCCAACAGATGTTCTGTCTTTCTGCAGCTGGACACAGTACCACTCCAAACACACACACACACACACACACACACACACTTTGAACCCACCACATTCTAGACTCAGTCTGGGGTCCCTGGTGTCGTAAGGAAGCTGCATGTGTGCTAAAATCCAGCGTGCTGGCTGGTTGATTACATAACTTAATTGCCTGGATTGTTTCTTTCTTTTTCTCTGTTGTGAAGTTTTGGTACTTTTGTTCTTTCTTGGCCTCATCCTGCGCCGCCTACTCCAGCCAAACACCCGCCGGCCCTGACATAACAGCAAGGCTCCTGGGCCACGATGTGATTGGTGGCTGAGGGCTCACATAACAGACGATTTGAATATTAATGAAAAACACACACAGCTATGAGACAGAGGAGCTCATTCATAACACATAAACACAAACACCTGTCACAACCTGTACTGCTGTTGTCTGAGATGTGGTTGTAAAGCAAAGTGTTTGGAGGAAAAAAAAACATGGCTGAACGTTCATATTCATAATGTGTCGGTGAACATGTGACTGCACATGTATTTATTAGAATACCAAAACAACAGCTCACCTTTTACTATTTAATTCACTGAGCTTACATTCCCAATCCAAGTCCCTACACACTGTGGCCTTAAATGTTCTAGTTTGTGGCAAATAAACATTATATAAATAAAAATATATGATACATAAAATGTTGTTATTTTTAAGGAGTGTTGACTAACATGCCTTCATAGGCATAGGACAGCTTCACAGCTGGAGATCTTAAAAGATGAGTAAAAGGATATAGATGTTCATTTAATGTAGCAAACTAAAATGTCTAAATACCCCCAAAAAACGTGTGAACAGCCAAAAAATATAAATGAAGTTGAGCTACGTCACCTTTAATTACTACAAAAAACTCTGGATTTTACTCAACTTGTACTTCATTACAATTTTACTCAAATGATGACTTTTGATTGAGAATCAACTAGCTGCAGAATGTCAACGCATTAAGAGCACTTACTACTGCTCTGCAGGTGTTTTCTAACACACCAGTTTTTTAACCCTTTCTCAGGTTGAATCTGCCGCAAAAAACATTTCTAGTCTTCGTGCTTTTACATCATTAGTACTCCATTCACACGCTGGTGGTGTAGCAGTTGGAGTTGGTGGTTCAGTGTGTTGCCAGAGGACAAACACAAGGAAGTTTTTTTATTTTTTTGGAAGTGCATTGCCAAAGCTACCAGCAGGCTATTTAACACTGTGGCAGTGCTGGATCAGATTCTAGAAAGGCTTTGAGGACAGCTGCATTATGAACATCCTTCTGAGATTTTCAAAGATCTGAGAAGTTTTTGTTTTTCAGAAAATCAAACATTAAGTGCTGTGACTCTGAATTAATGGTATTATAAGACTGATACTGCTCATCCTCATACTTGAGCCTAATTCCAGTCAAGCTTTTCTCAAGATATGACACAGCAGCACACGCTTTCCACAGGATGTCACTTCTTGAGAGAGTTTATGCTCATTCCTGACATTAAACCAGACAAATCTCACAGGTGTGAGCCTCATGAAACATGATCCTGACTTAATTCTAAAACCCCAAACACAACCTCTGAAACAGAAAGTCTGAGACAAACAAACCTAAAACACTGCATTAAGACATTGAAACAGGAGTCAAATAGATGATTCATGTCAAAAGTAAAGGCAACAAGAATAAAACCTTTAAAAACTCTGAGCAACAACTTCTGAACAGATTTATTCAGAGTGTGATGTTGTTTCCCATGTTCTTTCACATTTGAGACTTGAAACAAGCCGAGCCGGCAATATGAGACAGATTTTGTTCTTTTCAGTGTCTCTTACAGAAAACTATCAAACTGAGTGTGAGTGTCATGTTGTTCACTCTTTCTGTCTCTTACTGATCTCCATCTCATCAACATGTCACGATATCTCCTCTCCACACACACATCTCAGCTGATGACCGGGACAAGCACTCATCAGAAAAGAGGACAGTGTGCCTTTTGATTGATTCCCTCTCTCTCTCTCACACACACACACACACACACACACACACACACACACACACACACACACACACACACACACACACACACACACACACACACACACACACACACACACTTTTTTTGCCTTTGCTGAAGGCAAAAAAGATAAGAGTTCTGCTGAAAACAATCATGAAGACTCTGTCACAGGTAAACACACACACACACACACACACACACACACACACACACACACACACACAACTTAGTGCTAATCAAGAAGCAACTTATTGTGGTTTTATCTTACAAATGATACTTAAATATCCTAAATCATGACATTGCATGTTCATTTAAATCTATGTTACACAATACGGAAATGTTGGTGACTTTAATGACTTGATTTTCTATACAAAGTCTGAAAATCCATCTTTAGGTTACTTTAACTTTATTATTTCATTTAAGGATCTTCCTTTGCTTCCTTTCCTGTGCTCTTTTTCCAAAATATGACTTTCTACCAAAGGTCAATTTTCTGTTCCATTTCTTTGTCTAAAAAAGAATGGTGTTATGTTCTTGTACTCACGCTGGTGGGGTGGATGAGCGGTAGGGGAAGCAGGGACAGAGGGATGAACACTACAAGGATCAGCTTCCTCGCCCTCCACAGCTTCCTGATCAGATCCATCCTGGCTGCGGCCTCTAGCCTCATGGGGGACCCGGAGCTCTGGATCGGATCGGCCACTACTCAGCAGAACCGGTTGTGAAAGTCATGAACCGGCTGACGGGGAAAGTCTCTGAGAGCCAGCGAGCGCGGAGGGCTGGAGGAAGGTCTCCTTGGAGCGCGTAAAGTTCTGTCTCGGCTGTGCGCTTTTACGCACAGAAGGTGGACGGTGACCGGATCTGAGTGCGTCTCTTAGAAAGGTGAGTCAACTCGGCTGAAGTTGCTTCTCCGAACCTGAGTTTAACTTCCCCCTCGTGTAACCTTCGTGCCATGCACTTCAGATGAAACCCCTCTGCTCCTGCTCTTTGTGTGTCTGATGCTGTTCGGAGCATCAGGTGCGGCTGCTGGCAAATTTATTAGCCTTGATAGGTATGCTAATGAACCACGACTTTTCCCCACCCTCTGTGGTTGTGATTCGGCCAATCAGGGGTGAGTAAAAGTTTACACAAGTACAAGAGTGTGCGCCTGCTCATGCAAAGGCTTTGTGCAGGGGAAAAAAATCAATACAACTTTACTCAAGAATGTATAAGCCAAGAAGGAAATACTGGTGTGATGAAGTTATAGATTTGAATAGAAAGGGGAATTTATCTGGATGTAATTTGTAAGAGTATGAATGTATGGATATGAAAAATAAGATAACGTTTATTAGTTGAGAAGTAAGAATGACATGATATAACAGATAAAAAGATAATCTGGGGGGAAAAAACAATGTTGATAAGTTCAGTTTGAGGGAATGATATTCAATTCATAACATTATGAGTTAACAGTTTGGATTAGTTCTCCTCCATTTTCACAATAAAGTATTCAGTCACATAGTTCTGGGAGGGAATCCTGTGCAAATCACCAAGCGTACAAACTGAATCATAAAAACCTTCAGTGTATGATTACATCTCTGGGACCAGGTTGGAAAAATGTAAGGCTGCAGTCAGATACTGCCCTCTAGAGGATTCACTTAGTCACTGCAAGCAGGTGCTTTCCTCTGAAAGGAGCCTCGTGAGGGAAAACCATAACGGTCACACAGTCAACATGTATGTGTATGTAATCTGCCTTTAATTATAATAGGATAATAACACATTTAAACAACTTTGCAGGAAACAAAACAAATATTTTCATGCTGCTGCCCTGCTCATTTCAATTACAAAAAAAATGAGGCATATTACATTTCTTTTTTACTTCTCTAGCAGGTTTTTTGGATTTATTTTCAGCCGAATGTGGCGTGAACAGGAGGCCAATGCAGGAAGGCCAGGATTGGTTTTAAGTGGTCCTGAAAACAGTGTTGAGCAGCAGCAGCACTTGCAGCACTAATTGCAGTGTAAAGGTGAGATATACCTGCACAGAGGGCGATGCAGAAGTCCAAAGTGGGACACAAAAAATAATGTAAACCCGTGAGGAAAGACTTTTAAATATACAAAAAAAAGAAGAAATGAGATTAAGGAAGCAGAGGCAGTTTTTATTTACAGATTATAGTGCACATGTGCCTGCAGGTAGAGCAGCATATAAAAAGTTGATTAATAAACAATTAAAATAATTAATTAATAAAAGTAAAAAAAATCAAATTAAAAACTTAAAATAGACATTGAGAGAGCACGGCAGAAAACACAAGTCATACTTGGACAGAAATTCAACAAATTGAGAGAATCAAAGGAAAATGATTTTAAGGTCTGAACACTGGACCAGCCTCCTGAACAAGACTGGTTTTGAAACTTGAGACACTGAAAGACAGCGGGTCAATAGGGACAAAATAAAAAGAAAGCACTGAAAAGCACAAACTGGGCTTCACAAGTTTTAGGTCCAGGTTGTTGCTGAGCTGCAACTGAGCTGCAGATTGCCACTGCCTCTTTGAGTGTCAGTCTCTTTCACTGTACTGTGTAATGCTCTTCTTCAAACTAACGAGACTTTATATTCACGTAGCTCCTCTAACTGTTCATCTCTTGCCGGACTCGTCTGCGATGGCGCGGCTGGACCTGTTGTACCCCTCTCCCCTGTAGAAGTCAACTCCAGCTCGGTGTCCTGGTTATTTTCCTCCTCCAGGGGGAGACAGAAGTTAATAGGATTTCTCTGAAAGGCCAAAATATTATTCTGTTACACTTCTATGCCATTCTAAAATTTCAAATTTAAATGAGGGGCCAAGGACCGCTGACATTGGCGCTACTGCAGGCCCACTCTGATGTTTAAGCTCTTTACTCTGTTTTTAAGGCAGGGATAAACAATTCCTCCACCGTGATCAAAGTAAGGGGATTGAGAGTGTCCTTACTTCTTATCAAAGAATGGCTTTAAGTTTGTGTTTATCTTGGTGTGTACCTGGTTGCTTTCCTCCAGTGCCATCATAATGGACGCCACCACCAGGTTAACCAGCACGAACTGGGCCATGATGACGAAGCTGATGAAGTATACCGGGGCGACCCACGACAGGTAGCTTGGACAGGCATTGACATCGACAGGACATTCCCTCAACGTGTCCTGAAAAAAAAAAAAAACACAGAGCAAGAGTCAGGGGTCAGGCACAGGGACTACATGGATTTGTTCATAACAGAGGCTGTTTATCCTCTACTGGATGGGTCACTTAAAGAAACAAAAAAACATTTGGGGGAGCCACTTCTTAAGGCACCACTACACTACTTTCCCAGCGGGGGCCCCTCCATCCAGGTTTTATCAGCATCATGTCATAAATAATCTGACACCATATGATAGAGGGCAGACAATGTCTCAACATGTCTCTCTGTCTCAACCTGCCTGGTCTTGACATATTTGGTTATGGGATGGATATAGCTGGGTGCCTACCTTGAGGAACCCGCTCCAATTGTCGCCTGTGCACACCTGGTAGAGTGTGAGGAGGGCTCTGCCGAAATTCTTAAAGTTGGTGTGTTCGTTCAGACCCAGGCACGGAAAATCGTCGCTGCATTCTGTTGAGCACAAAAGGATTAAGACATTCTTCAGAGAGGTGTTTGAGTTAGCACATGATTCATATCCCAAAATGAAATGTTCAGACAGGAGGGGGCGGTTCATGGCAATGGTAGTAGTTCAAATGTTACAATTCACTTAGCAGAGAGTAAGTACTACACTAATCCATTAAAATCACTGTGATGATTCAGTGTTCTTTTAAAAGTGTTTAAGCAGAGTATTTCAATTCCCTTTGCAGTAAGCTGGTGTGTAAATGTGTGACTTACTCAGCTGTCCAAACAGCTCCACTCCTAGTGCAGCATAGATGAAAAAAAAAAAGCTGAAGAGCAGACAGATGTTTCCAACCTGGAAATTCAAATGCAGGTTAGATTTCCTGAATAAAAACACTACAATGTAGATCCTGTGAATCCTCAATCAGAGACCATGGACTTTATGTACCTCCACCATTAGGTTTTTTTTTATTTTAGACAGGCAGTAGTTAGAGATATTTTAGCTAAGGGTTTTTAATTTGTCACTGTTATTAGCATGCTCTTTGATCCTGTAGTATATCTGTCATTGGCTAGTTTTTGCACACTGACCTGACGACAGTTCATGTTTTTAAAAGAGAAATGATTAGAAAAAGCAGGCTGAGACTAAAAATACACCTTAAAAAATCTAACTGTGTGTGCGTGTGTGCGTGTGTGTGTGTGTGTGTGTGTGTGTGTGTGTGTGTGTGTGTGTGTGTGTGTTACCTGTGACAGAGTCTTCATGATTGTTTTCAGCAGAACTCTTATCTTTTTTGCCTTCAGCACTAAAGAGACACAGCAGTAGATACAGTATGAATAACATGCACACAGATATATATTCATGACAAGGAAGTGTGGACAACAGGAACGTGAGGAATACAAAAGAAAACCTTCCTGCATATTATCCAATATGCCCTTTTGTGAATTAAATATCACTCTGCTATCTATCTCATGGGAAGGCTTTAAAGTGAGTATACCTTGCGCCAGTCTGAGCACCCTGCAGATCCTCAAGATGTTGGGATTGATTGGAAAATTTGTTGACATTTTCATCTGGTTGAAAAGGATGCTTATGATGGAAATAAAGACTATCCCGACATCTATCAGATTCCATCTGAACAGAAACATGCAACAGGGTTACACTTTAGGAAGGAACAATATCCAACGTGCACATCATTTCAATAATTGAGCATCTTACTTGTCTTTCATGAACCTCAGAGCACCAAATGCAACGAGCTTCAGCAGGACCTCGGCGATAAAGATGGTGGTGAACACATAGAAGGAGTACTCTGAGAATGCACTTATGTACTGAAAACACAGACACAGGTTTGTTTATGAATTGTTCAATTCACACTTTTCTTGTTTTTAGATTGGAAAACTGTGTGTGTGTGTGTGTGTGTGTGTGTGTGTGTGTGTGTGTGTGTGTGTGTGTGTGTGTGTGTGTGTGTGTGTGTGTGAGATAAAATTACCCAAGGTTGATTATAGTGTTCGACACCCATCACCATGACACATAAGAATATGATGAAGGTCACAAACAGGTCCAGGATGCGGCTGGTACACAGAGTGTGGATGGACCGACGCAGTTTACAGTAGTTGCTGTAATATGGAACCTTCTCAGGTTCTGAAACATCAAACACACATACAAGCAGATGATGATGGGGGGGGGGGGGGGGGGTGTTAGCCAGGCGTCTTTTGATGTAAGTATCTTTTCACTCACATAACTAACCAAAGAGTGTATAAAACACAAACATCTTCTCAGTGATGTCACCTATTGGTTTTGGAAAAGGTGTTTTGAAGCCAAACGATGGCGGTCACAATATTGCTGTAAATGAATAATATGCTGCAATAAATGCTGTCCCAACCATACTTATGATCAATTGGAAAGAAAAAAAGGGAAAGATGTGGCGATGAGGCGATGAAACTGCTGCAATGCATCCACATAGTAAGCTCAGCAATGCCACTAATTGTGCAAATATCTGAATAACTCTGGCTTTGTAAAAATCCAAACAGACAAGTATTAGCACAATTTACCCCCTGAGCCAATAAAGAAATGAACTATAACAACCTATTTTGATTTTTGATCCAGGCTGTAAACATGTTAATTGCTGGTGTAAAGATTGGCATTTTAACATGGGGCCTAATGGGGATTCCTTGGCAATTGCAGCCAGCCTCAAGTGGGCACTCAAGAGGTTGCTGCTTGGCAGAAACACAAGTTTAGCCATTTTCCAACAATATGTGCAAGCCTGAATGTACAGTATGTTGTTACAAGTAACGTGTATCATCATTTGCAGCACAGGTTGCCAAACACAAAAATATACATGTATCACAAGGTTAAATAAACAAGACTGTTCTAGCAGTTCAAATGTAGAGCGTGTACCATTCAGCTGACTTCTTATCACAGCGACCCAGGTTCATATTCAGCAAGGGTGCTTTGTACTTCCTGTCATCTGCCTACAAAGTATAAATACTGGAAGTAACCACTATCATACAGCCAACTAGTTTGTCAGCTGCCTTTTTTTCGGATTTTGGTTGTCCATTTTTTCCACTCCAAAAGTGACCAGATTTGGGTACAAAGGTGGCACTAGAGGAGCTAATTTTGCCGGTTGCTTGTTCATTGTACCATTGTATTCCCCGTAGAATGAGATTCTACTTGAGGTGGTTGCTGACAGCCGTTTATGTAATATATATTTTTTCTTAATCCCTGAGGGAAATTCTGGTTTAAATTCTCTTATTGAGAAACACATAGGCCCGATTTACCCACATGACCCATGAAGATGAATTAGAGTGAGGCTGCTACACACTCATTGCAATTAACAATGTCGCTAATTACCCTCTTCAAGTAACATCCCCCCCCCCCCCCCCCCCCCCCCCACCCCAGAGAGCTACCACTAAGCTTTCTTACCCATGCATCGGTCTTCTACTGCTCCCTGTTTCAACAACTCATTTCTTTGCTTCTGCTGACAGTGGTGGAAAGTCTCGACCATCACACCGATAAACATGTCAAGGAGGAAGAAGCTCATGATCATGAAGGCGATGAAAAACAGAAGCATCCATTCGTTACTGTTCCTCACAGGCTGAAAGAAAAAGGGAAGCGACGTAAGACGCTAGTTCCTTTTGTGTGAGAAACAAAATAACAGATTTATTACACTGCTGTCTTCAGAGTGCAAATCGACGGGCTTTCCGTATCTTTCGCTGTACAATGAGAGAAATGCTTTCACTATCTCTGTGGATTTTGTTTTCATTCACCTCACACTTGATTTAAACGTCTTCTGGAAAAATGATCTTGGTCATTCCTAGCTTGATTGTCTGTGGGAATTTTACAGTTAAACCAACGCAGGCAGCTAATTTAAACAAAAGACCTACATGTGACTTGTGTGGGAGTGCAGCTGTCGAAAAGGCAGGTGATATATGAGGAGTTGTGTTTAAACAAAGATGGAGCTTTTAGAAGACATATCATGCAGTGGTTGTAAGTTTATAGCTCCTTTGCTCACAGATCACCTTAACATTTGCTCTAACCATCTTGAAATGCACTTAATAGTTTTAATCTTTGGCTCTATTTTACCAACAGTTCCAAGCAGGAAGTAGTTTAAATATGATCTGCACCTCAAACAAACAATGAAACTTCCCTCAGATGTTAAGAAATTAGCATCAAGTTAAAGCAGTCTGAAGTCAGACAAGCTGAAGGCAAAAAAAAATACCTGTTGGTTTACTCCCACAGCATCCAGTCCATCATACATGATGTTCACCCAGCCGTCCTTAGAGTACATGACAAACAAGGACATCAGAGCCTGAAGGGAAAAATGAAAACAATGTTAAGTCAGCAAAAGACATTTTCTTCTTCTCAACAAGATCTATTAAGATTCAATACCCCGAAATATAATTTGATATTTTCAAAGGACAGTGAAATGATGAATCTGTCGTTCTGTACCTGAGGCAAGTTGTCAAAGTTAAACCTCTTTCGTGTCCAGTAATAGCCGGCCTCCAGACATTCACTCTTAGTGGTGATGTTTCTTATGTCCTCACCCCAGCAGGAGAAGAACTTCCCTTTGAACAACTGAAGTGTTTTTTAGAGAGGAAGATAGAAAGTCTGAAGTGTTATTTGTTCACTGTACTGAACTCGAAAAACAGAAGTTCTGAAGTAACAACTGGCCACAGAGCCATGTGAGTTTGTGTTACCTGCACTCCGAGGATACCGAAGAAAAAGAAGGAGGCACAGCAAATGAGAACGATGTTCCCGATGGGTTTAACCGAGGCGATCAGAGCTTCCACAGCCAGCTTTAGTTTGGGAGCTCGCTTGATCACCCTGGAAAACACAAACACCAACTCAAATGTTTATCAGCACCAGCACGTGTACCTACAGACACACACTTAGGAAGAATATGAGAAGTAAAAATGGTAAAGAATGTACCTCAGTGGACGAAGTGTGCGGAGCAAGCGGAAAACCTTGAGGATGCTAAACATGTGGGTGTTCCCCGTGTTGGCCAGAGACACAAAGATGTCGACATAAGACAAAATCACCAACAAACCATCCATGATGTTCCACGTAGACCGACAGTAGCAGTCCTTCCCAAAGAACACACCCAGAGCCAGAACCTGGTGATACAGCAACAAAAATATCAAATCATATCAAACAAGGTTATTCTTCAAACACTCCAGATAGCAGCGGAAAAATCTGAGCAACACGAATTGATTTATATAGAAATTGCCTAAAACGATAAAGTTTCATAATTATATGTAAATGTTTATTTACCCCATCTGTCTGCATCAATCACATTGACTTTTATAGGTCACATATTATATTCCTTTTTAACCAGTTAAATTAAGTCTCAGAACTCCTCAAAACATGTCTGTGAAGTTGCTTGTTAAAAATTCACTCTGACCCTTTTTTTTTGCATGTCTATAAACCCCTCTATTTCAGAACAGGCTGTTTCTGTGTCTGTAGCTTTAAAGTTAAGTGAGCCGGGTTCGACCACGCCCCTTTCTGGCTTTCTCGCCCCATGCCCGATTGTTAACAGTGAGATGGTGGATTCAGAGGTCACCCTGGGGGAGGGGTCACTGCCCTTTGTGATTATACAAAGAGTAAATCTCCAAACAGCATGTCGGAGAACGTGTTTTCTGAAAGTATGGAGACAATGGACTTTTCTCACAATTTTGGGGGTTTGTCCACAGGCCAGGGACACATATTGGTGTTAAAAAATGGTAAAGGCAGTAGCTCAGTCTGTAGGGACTGTAGGGACTGGTTCAAGTCCTGGTGCGGACCAAATCTCGAAGTTGGTCTGGTAGCTGGAGAGGTGCTAGATCACTTCCTGAGCATTGTCGAGGTGCCCTTGAGCAAGGCACTGAAAGTATTTAAAAAAACTGCAAACAAACATCTGCACACTGAAAACTATGAGCTACCTGTATGGCCTGGATAGTGGATTTCAAAATAAGTCCCACCTCTGCCAAGGCAAATAGTTAATCATAGGTAAGGATTCCGGGGTGGCATATGGTGTGGCTATTTAGATTTCGGGGGGGGGGGATGATGTTCATACTAATTTCATTTCATATTAACCATATGCCTCTACAGTAAAAAAAGAAAAGAAAAAAGTTGCTAACCTTGAAAAGCATCTCAACCAGGAACACACCAGAGAAGACGTAGAGGGACACATTGAGGATCAATCGCTCCTAAAGGTCAGAGATGAAAAAAAACATTTTCAGCCTGCATACATTTTGTATTACTTAATCATACTCATTACATAGTACATAGTATGCATGTCATGAAATACACGTCATCTAGCGTTACACAGTGTACATGTGTGCATGACTTTAGACTTTAGACTTCATTGTAACCATGGGGAAATTCCTCTTTACATGTCAGTGGTGTGGTGTCGCTGTAATAGCCTCACAATTCATAACTATGAGGATGCCGTGTGGAAGAGGACATGTTAGATAAGCATTACCATGAAAGGGTGTGACATGAAAACTCTTCAGAGATTGACTGTATGCCTAAAGGTTTACTCTCCACTTGGGCACAGGTAATTGTAGGTTATATATCCAGTCGTTGTGTCTCACCGTGCTTTTAGGGTCTATTCCAGGCCTATCCATAGCAATGGTGACACAGCTTAGAAGAATGAAGATCAGGATCACGTGGTCAAACAAGCTGTGAGAGATAACACGCTGGAAAATCTTACGGAACCTAAAAAACAAACAAGTCATCGTCACTTGAACATTAGAGGACAATTTCCGAAACTACAAGAAGCCGTATTTCTATTTTCTTTTTCTTTTACTGGAGACCACTCTCATATGATCCAGTTTAAATGGCTCTAAACCAAAACTATGATTGCTTGAACTGTTATTTTGCTTTTTTTTTTTTTGCAACATGAACTCACGCTTCCATCTTTCTAACGTGTAAATCATGAAACATCCGCAGCCCTGAAACCAGAGTTTTTAGAGAATAGTGAAAATCGTTCTTCACGTGGGTTTAGACATGCCTGTTCTTTGAAGAAAACACATAGAATGACCAGTCCTCATGCTCTTTGCACCAACAGAGGACTTTCTGGATCAAGGTTGGATATCTCTGCGGGGATGGATAGTTACACAAAAGTTCCCTCATTTATTCCAAAGTATGAAAAAGACAGCAACACTGAACATCGTGAGTAAAGCAGCAACATATTTCTGAGAATAAGAGCAAAGTAAATAATGTGTATGACTGTCTGCTGCATTGTTCTGTGTATAGCTTTGTTAAGTCAAATCCAGGATGGACTCTCAGTTTAGCCCCAATCCTGACTTTAAAACGTAGCATTTTTTGGATCTTACATTGTCCTTTGTGAGAAAGTCTTCTCCAGGGGCAGGGGTAATCCCAGTGAGTTTACTGGGCCCAGAGCCAGAGCCGGAGCTTGTCGAGCCCTGGAGCAACAGTAAACAGAGTTTAATGTCAGACAGTGGCGTTGGCTGAGCAGATTCAGCACCTTGACAAACTTACACTTTCTTCATCGTAATCTGTCTGTGGGGAGTCATTCTCGGGGGATTCGCTGCTTGGATTGCACATTTCCTGGAAGCTCTGAACCACGATGCCCACAAGGACATTAAGCAGAACGTGCTTTCCCGTCATAATGAGTGCAACAAAGTAGAGTGTGGCCCATGTGGATGTAGTCGCCATGGCATTGTAGAGCACCAGATTCCAGTCCTCCTGAGTCAAAATCTGCATTGATAGAAGTGTTAGAGAAATACATTGAGGCACAATCGGCATGCTGAAAGAATACAATGAAGGAACCGACCTGAAACACGGTAACCATGGACCAGTAAAGGTCATCAAAGTTTTTCCTGTCGGTGATGATTTCTCCATGCTTTGTCATGAACTTAAATTTACCACCAAACAGGAGCATACCCAGTATACTGCAGAGAAACAAGGACTGTCAGAATCATTTAACCAGACACAGCTCATTATTGTTAATCGTTGATGTAGAACAGCATTTGGAGTTTACTGTCTTCAAACAGACTAACATGGAGGAGGGATTTGGGTTCGTTTTGGTGTGTACATGCCTAAACATGAAGATGAAAAACAGCAGAAGAATGCAGAGCCCTGCTGCCCTTTCAATCGTCTTCTTCAGCACTAGCAGCTGTCTCTTCAGGTAAGGCAGGAAGTGAAGGAGCCTGACAAACCGCAGCAGACGCAAAGACCGAAGAACTGATAGCTTGCCTTGAGCTTTACCAATGACCTCCCACAAACTGAAAAAAAGGGAAATACATTTGCCTGATAAGTCGTTTTGTCGTGCATTATACAACACCCCAAAAACATTTTTATTTTTTCTACATCAAACTGAAGAGGCTTAGGCTTCCCTTTATTAAGATGTATAACAAGCTGTGTGATAGGTTGAATCTGTAGCTCTTCTGTGCTAAAATGTCTCCCAGGGGAAGTAGTTAAAGTACTAATAACACACTGATAGTTCCCCACTACACGCCGGTGG
Source organism: Labrus bergylta (assembly GCF_963930695.1). Taxonomy (NCBI): domain Eukaryota; kingdom Metazoa; phylum Chordata; class Actinopteri; order Labriformes; family Labridae; genus Labrus; species Labrus bergylta. Next base: position 15,567,546 of record NC_089217.1, on the reverse strand, counting down.
CCCACACTCGTCCCATGTGCAGAGTCTACAGTCCTCAAAGCGGGCAGCCCGGGTTCAAATCTGACCTTTGGCTCCTTTTCTGCATGTCATTCCCCACTCTCTCTCTCCCTGATTTCTAACTAAAACAATCTAAAGTGTAATTCATTTTTATTGACGTCATTATTGACTAAAGTGGAATAAAATGTTTTGAGTTTTCGCTGAATAAAATGACAACACGATTTAGAACAGATTTTTGAGTAAGGGCCGAATTTCAGTCCAATCGCCCGGCGTCAGTCATACAGTGTACACTGAGTCACGCCCATCAATTATAACTCGATCAGCTGCTTCCGACTGATGGGAAGATTTTCTTGCATGTTTGATGTTTTGGTTGTACAATTGCACAAAATCACACAGTGAGAGCTGAACCACAAGCCTTTTCCCAAACATAGCTACTTTCATATCTGATTGTGCCTGCAGGAAAACTGACTCGCCCTGGCAACTACACCTTTTCTACTATCGCATAGTGCATGCCGAGCTTCAGATTTCTAAATCTAAAATAGCTGGATAACACAGGAGTAAAGAAAGTGTCAGTTTTTCACGAATCAAGTGTGAATGACATTGGTGTCTTTAATGGATAAAACCGCTCCCTCCCCGTGTTCCACATTATCACATTCAAAAGAATTGGATTCATGTTACCTGATGATGACAAGGGAAAAGTCAAAGACGTTGTTTCGATCCTTGAAGTACTCAAACTTGAGAGCCAGCAGCTTTATGATCATCTCCACAAGAAAAATGGTGGTGAAGATGATGTTACTGATGCCTAACATATGTGTTAACTTCTTAGGCTGTTGGAAAGTAAGGATAATATTAGTGCCTTCCTCGTCTTCCAAATATAAATGCAGTTTCTTTAATATGTGCTGTACATCTGAAATATGTATCCCTCGCTGCTATCATTCATCTTACCCATCTGACATTTATAGAAGCCCAGAATGGACAGATAGTAAGCACACTACAATAATGAACTCCTCACCTCCTCATGGTGCTCTATAGCCAAGGCGAGGATACTGAGCACCACAGCAAACATGATCAGTCGGTCGAACAGTATACTTGCAACAGTCCTCTTCAGGATTTTCAAGCAGGGTGTCCAGACCTCATCCTAAAAGTGAAGGCAGTCAGTGAAGTGACCCCTTATAAGTGATGCAAGAAGTGGTGTTACAGATGTTTCACTATGGTCTCACCAAGGTGTTTGTCTTTCTGTCGCTGCTATCGGGGCCCACCCTGTGGTTTTTATTGGTGAAAGGAAAAAGAATATAAATGAATATATAAAAATAAATAGTTTTCAGGTTAAAACATGCTGTTATGTATCTCTGTGTCCATGTTTGTTAGCTTTAGAATGACACTTACAGGAAGTGGCTACCAACATTTTTTGGTTTAATTATGAGGCATTTATATACATATTTTCAAATAAATAATTTCATCACAAAAACATCAACATGTTTCATATGCTTCCTAATGGCATAATTATAATTTGGGACCAGTCTCTCAGACCAAAACAAAACTCCCTCAGCGGGGAGTATTTTTGACCGAGCAAAGTCTTTTCTTTGGTTCAGAAATGTTGGTTCTCCTGCAATTGTACTCCCCAACAATCCACTCCACTCCGCCATTATGCCCCTCACACAGTCTCCCTGATTAGGAGAAGTTGTCTCTCTTCCCCATGTGGTGGCAGGGCTAACGGTTGGACAGGGAGGGGTTAGTGTAAAAATGTATGAAACATGTTTGATCCTCTGAGTGACACATAAAGGAGCTGAAGAAAGTGTCATCTCGTCAGTGTGAACAAACCCAGAGGAGGTTTGATTTAACTCTCTTTTTAGAAAGTCATTACTTAACAGTATATTCAGGTTGGATATATATGATATAAGTTGTTACTTATACCTATACAGTAACTGACCTGTTGATTTTGGAGAAGGTCCTCTCCACCAAACACTTCAACTCTTCAAATATCTGTGTTATGGTAACAGTGCCAGCGTGTGGCTCTTCGGTCTTCCTCTCCATGTTCTCAGAGAACTTGGTGGCGATGACGACTGCGCACACATTCATCATAATGAAAGAGCCCATCTGGTTGGGTAACAGAAGCATGTTTGCATGTAAGTGATTCTTCCCTCAATTTGCTGGGATTTGACTTTGACAGAGATTTGACAACAACATGGTTAAATGCTGAGGCCGTCAACTGAAGGGTCAAATATGACAAGCGACCACTTACAATGGTGACAAATATGAACAACAGACAATTCCAGAAGGAGTGGGCATCCATTACAAAAAACATGATCTCTGCCCATCCTTCCAGTGTAACAACCTGGAAACAAGGAGCGACAGAAGAATAACATTAAAACATAATTACATACCTTATATTCCTAACTCCCTATTTTCATCTTTATTGTCACAAACAGAACATCGACTTTATTGACTGACACACATATTAAGCCCTCCTTACCTGGAATATGGCTATCCAGGAGAAGCAAATGTTGTCAAAACTGATGGCTCCCATGTACGGGTTGTCCACCCCGGGCCGACAGACGTTGTAGTACTGGTTCCAGTTGACACAGTTGCCTGCATTTACTGCTGAACGATGGTGGGGAGCAGCCAAGGAGCAGGTCTCTCCATCCTCTTTGTAAGCTGGGATATCACTACAGCGCTGCATCCCGCCTTTGTTGTCAGGCGAACAGATGAAGGGGTACATTTCACCAAGCTTGGAGAGGTAGTATGGACTCAGGGATACATTGTACTCTCTAAATTGAAAAATAAAGATAATAGCTCAAAAACAGTTTACATAAAGCTGGTAAGTAATCACAGGTCACATCACAAGAGGCAACATCAATCATATCATTGAAGTAATAATTAGCCAGTTAATAATTTGATTGACAGAATGTGAACTGGTGACAATAATGATCAATGAATTGTTACATGTATAGTTCATGTACAAACACCAGACATTTTCTTGTTGAAGCTTCAATGTAAATATTTGCTGTATTTCTATTTCATATTATTGTTAATATTCTGGACTGTTATTAAATACATGGAGGCCTTTTTTTTTTTAGCCGATTCTGGCTCTGAAAGTATTCAAAATGTAAACACTTGAAGAAAACAAAGAAAGATATCCTTACGTAGGAATGTCCTCTCCCAGGAAGCAGCGGTTTCGCAACTGCCCGCCCCAAAGCTGGACTCCCACAACTGCAAAGATGTGGATGACCAGCATATTGAGGAAGAGAACATTTCCCAGCATTGGCAGGGTGTCCACGAGTACTGCCACCAAAATTTGCATACCTGCAAAAAAAGAGAAGGGAGAAAAGAAAAGAAGACAACAATGAATGTTTTGAGAAAAAAAAAAAACATGCTGATGATTGGATGTTTAGGATGAATACCATCAGGGCCCTGTGTGAATAATTTGAGGGCCATTGAGGAGTACTAAGTAGTTTTTCAGATGTTCAAATATTGACTTACTCTGTATCCTACCAAACAGTCGCATCGGCCTGAGAGCTTGAAAAAATTGCCATCGGTAGCCGTAGTGGGCCAGAACAAAATCCATCACTCTGAAGGGACAGTTACATATACAAAAATTAAATGTGCACACATTCTTATGATGATTATGAACACACGAGAGGCTGATGGCTCAAAAATATATTGTTTGGAATTCCTTCTATTACATATTACATATAACATATTACATGTATGTTCAGGCAAAAATCCAGATTGCTTTGTTTCTCCAATTTAAAGCTAGGAGCACTTCTGCATTTGTGTTTGAATTATTGTCGATAATGTATTTAACCCTGGAGTAACAAAGACATTTCACATGATATCTAGAGTTAACTACAGATGAATGAGAAAATAGAGATATTTGTGAGCAAGGGACAGAAGCGTTGGCTACTTACTCTCCACAATTGATGAAGCAATCAAACTTGTTCCAATTGCTGCACAGATAGCCAGGGATCCCCATGGCCACCATCTTGATGACCATTTCCAACAAGAACAGTGCAAATATAACCACCTCAAAAACCTGGTCATACACATAGAAAAAGAGAACACTTGTAGATACAGCAACAACAACCATGCTTGTGCTCACATACGTTCACAGGGTAAAGGTTTGCTTTTCTACAACTTCACTTTATTTCTAACTTTTACTGATAAATTAAAATAATAATTGAAAGGTCATCAAATACATTCTACTGCCGGTTCCCCCTAGAGGTCACACTTACCTTCAGGTAGATGCTGTGTTCTTCATGCGGTTTGTACATGCACAGAGTCACACAGGTGAGCAGGACCATCAGAATGGACATATAATCCATCCATGTGCAGGTACAGGTTAAGTCCAAAACAGACAGAGTAGATCACATTTATAACTTCATGTAACTTTTGGAAAACAGAGAATGAAAGATTTAATGCAGTACGCACCTAATGGGACTTATACAGCTTAAATTGTACGATGTTTGCATAGTCTCCAGGCTCCTCTTCAAACTCTATCAGACAATCACATGAACTCAGATGGATACATACAGCGTGATATCAAGTCAAACATATTATTCTGTATTATTCTTCCTGATATTCAGTGTCTCCGGTTGTTGGGCAAGTTTAGACCTTCAGTGGAAGGAAAGGATATGGGCTGTTGGTCATCGCCAGACACCAACTTCGAGGTTTGGTGCTTTGTTTCAAGCACAGGAAAACAACAGAAGCCATATGTGGGTAGGGCAAGTTCTCCTCCTGTTGCTGTATGCTGTGGGCCACTCCACGCTCCTTCACCTCCTTTCTTCTCATTGCATCAGTCATGATGAAACTTTAGCAGCTTGATCCTCTTTTTGTGTGTTTTAATCAATCACACTGATAGCATTGTGCTAGTTCTATCTGTGGACATGTTAGACATGAATGAAGGAAAAAGGTCAGATTGAGATATAGATAGGGTTAGTAATATAGTAAGTAACAATAGGATAACAAATATATATATTTCAAGTAGGCCTACATCCTTTAGCTTAAAGGTGTGCACTATTATTCTATCCTTCTGGTACATTATGTATGTTTCCATCAGCCTGTTTTATGCGCAATTTGTGTGCATACATTCTAAATAAAGATTTAATTGTATCATTGAATTAACTTTTTTTAAGGAATATGTATAATTCACGGGGCAGTTTGACTTCTGCTGGACGGCGTCGTTAAAGCTTACAGGTGTCTGACATTACGCAACATTTGAGCGCAGTAAAAATGTTTTATAAGTCTTCAGCGTCAAGAAATATGGACAGAAACCTATATTTCGTTGGATAAAAATGTATTTTGGATTTAGAAAATTATTATATCAGTCTTGTGTCCTTAATTTCTGACTTTTGGACTTTTCAGAGCTGAAATGTTCGCAGCAGCTGTGAAGGAGAGAAAAGCAGGACATGCACTGCTATCAGCTTTGACGTGACGTTTTGGGATGCAGAACTCAAATTTGTCAGTGGAAATAGTATTATTTATTTTATTTATTCAGATATCTCAGTTATAACAGGAGTAATTTATAGCTAAGCATTTCTGTTTATAAGCGTTATAAGCGACATTTTAACATAACAACCTAGGAGCTGCAGGAACAAATTTTAGATGTTGTGGTAAACTGACATCTGACCGGAAACGAACTAAATATTCACACAACAGGCCAAGTGATGAAAACACACATTAATGCACTCTGACGAATTTCTGAAAATAAACTTATTTTTTATGTTTCATTACCCCGAGTTGACTGAGAAAATTAAAATATATTTTTAAATTATTTTTTAAATGAATAGGTTAAAAATACATAGTTGCACCGAGACTACAGAAAATGTAATGCGGTTTGACAGCGTATCCATAGCAACAGACGCTGCTAGACGACGTGACAAGACTTAATGCTAACAAAACTATGAGCTCGCCTTTACGTTAGCATCACAATTAGCATGAACTGCCTTCTGGCTGAAACAAAAGAAAAACAATAAGACAAAAAATAAGCAAACAGTTTAGCTAAGTGCTGCTTGAAACACGACCTCACTAAAGCTTCTGAATGTGGGTTAATAGTTGTCCATTAACATCTGGTTCGTTTGTTTCTATTCAAATCAACTGTGCTTTATTGACATGAGTTTCATAGATATTGTCAAGAATATATACAAATATAATACAATATACAACCTAATTGGAAAGTGGACCATTGTCAAACATCCGTCCTTTTCGTATTAAATTCCCTTTAACATTTTTTTTTTCACTTCAGTGTTTTAGTAAATTATGTCACCAGAAGAGATGTTGCAAGATATCCATCCAAAGACTGACGTTTAACCGAACATATTTTATGATAATAAAAATTATATAAAAACTATAACAATATTGAAAATTTATGAAACAACATCAATGCTTAATAACGAAAGACAACTGGAGTAAAGCACTTACCGGCGAAAAAACACGTTGCAGGTATCTTGCCTTCAATTGGTTTTTGCCTGTTAGACTAAATGAACTTCCATAAAGACGCACACTGTATACATTCAATCATAGTTTGTTTAAGTTTAGAAATAAACAGTGATTTAGAAATAGGCCTTAAATGCTTGAAAATCAACAGCAGTCTCTGTACACATTCTGAAACTTATTTTGGAAAACATGGAAACCTGCCAAGTCAAATAATAATAATGTTATAATAGGCTATGAATAATGAATGTAAATATGCATAATATAGGCTTATTGTATTAAGTGCTATGTACACTGCTTTGGCAATCACACCACTGATTTGTTCGTGCCAATGAAGCAAAGTTGAAATTTAACTTCAATAAGATTTTTTTTTTTTAAACCATATCAATCACATTTTTACACTTTTGATATCTTGATCAGTTAATATTTGGGGCTGAAGAGAAGGGATATCTCATAGATATTTTTGCATTAACTGTGGGAAACTTTGCATAAGCTTTTTGCTTTATTTTAGAAAATATATGAACTCATGATGTCTGACTCTGAAACACTAACACTTGAATAGGTCAGACAGAAACCCCTTCATCTGAATTTAAACAATGTTCAACATTTTGACTATTGACAAACCCCTTTTCTTTGCCCTACAAATATTTTATTTTGGTACTGGTCATAGTTGATGTTTATGAGAACCTAGAAAAGGCTTAGTGGGGATACTGTGTTAACAATAGCTTTCATCACATTGATAACGTTACTCCTGTAACATCACTGATTAGCAGACTATGCAGTTATTTCTTGAAGCAACTGAATTTTAAGCAAGGACAATACTTTTTTAATAAAAACAAAAACAATCCAATGACCATGATCTACTCACCTTTTTGTGGTCCTTTCCCATTTTTTTTTATGGTCTCTTCTATAGTAAAATTATCCTATACAGCCTAACACCCCCTAACCATTTAAAAGGGGACAACCTCAATCCAAAACTAAAATATAGTTTAGACATTGGTGTAAAGTTGCATTAAATGTGTTACATTTTTACTTCTATGAAATGTCTCAGAAACTTGTCAGCTAATGTAGCATTTATAATGGTGTCGTATTATGAATAGAGGATCTTTCATTTGAACCAATCTTTGCAGTAAAGAGGATATTTCCAGTTTAAAATGTTTGAGATTCAAACATATAAAATAATAACAGAAGTCCTATTAATTGTTTTGTGTAGCTACAACTTTGGCAATAACACTACTGACTTGTTCATGCTAATAAAGCACATTTAAACTTAAAAGCCTAAGTTTTGTATGTTGTTAAGAAACAATAAGCGTTAAGTGCTTTCTTGTTTTTAATGTTGCATAGAATTCAGAATATTTGTAAATATCGTTGAGTAAATCATTAAAGTTTGACTTTTTATCTTACCATCTAATTTTATAGATATTACATAAAATTACAAAAAAAATGTATCAGATTTTTCTTCTAGTGAGGTGTTTTGAAACTAAATTAAAATATAATTTCCATTCCATTTTACTGAAAATCTTTTTCAGTGTTTGACCTCACTAGAGTGAAATGACCTCTCAGACACAACAGGATGGTATCGGCGTGTTTTAAGGCAGAATGGAACAATTATCTTGTGTTGTTTATTTTTATATCTCAACTGGTTTTGTTGTCGTTTCTTAGCCCTTCATAGTAAATTCATTATGCATTTGACTAGAACAGCTTCAATGGTAAATATGATAGTGATAAAACATAAAAACACTTTTAAAGCCAAGCTACAAATCCAAACACAGACTTCCTGTTTAATTCTCCTGTTTCTTTTTCACAGCTGGTCATGTACACATGAAGATTTGTCTCAGTCATGGTGAATGTAGTAAGAGATGTTGGTTGTCAGAATCAGTTTCAATACTTCATTGTTATTTCATCCAATGCATTCAGAGGATTATTAGTTTTATTTCATGAACGTAAAACGCTGCTCAACGTTGTTCCCAGGAGGCCGAGATTGATTGGTTGCAGCTGATGGGTACATCTCATTGCTGTCATTTACAGATTATCTGCCTCACACACTAAGTGGAGTATTGTAAATGAAGAGATAATTAAAAGTTGTATCTCATTGCCCGCATTTTAAAATGCTATACACACACCATCTTAACAAAAAACCTCAAAGTGTTAAAAACATTATTGACTTTTGAATTCATGAGGAGGGAAGACACTAAAGAAGATTTTTTCCTTTATTAATCAGACAAGCCAACAGTTCTGTTTTTGTTTTAATACACAGCAGTACCATACATTAAGAACACTCTGGTTAAACCTCAGGCCTCTGATTATGTTTAATGGGAGCCCATCTTCTCTATATTCAAGTGGATAATGCAACACCAATTTCTTTTTAGATTAAAAAGGAAAAAACCTGTAAAAATACATAAAAAAACTTTAAAACTGCTTACACATCTTTCACTGTCTCTAGGTGACCTAACACCTGACATTCCTGGCTGCTCATGTCCTTTTCAGCCTTTTCAATCTAAGCCAGAGGTCCCTTTTTTTCATACTGTAAGAAAGGCTGTTTCCCTTGGACACAAGTAGAGTTAGAAAAGTGCAAGGAGCATCAAGTCGTGGACCTGTGGGCCGAGTCTATGGGGGATCTCAGCCATTGAGAGCACGTCGTCGGTCATGAGAAAGGCAGTGGGTCCTATTCGTGTCCACACACACCTCTCACACAACGGGCCACCGGCGGACACACCATCAGTCTGGACAAGAGGAAAGAAGGAGAATTCAAATCTAAACGACCAATGTGTCTGAAGGGACAACTCCTGTGCTTCTATCATTTGAGCAGACAATAAATAACCAGGTAGGGTTTTTAGATTTACTTCAGTGCAACCATCAGGAAATGCTTACTAATTACAGCTTATACAATACGGGCTATAATGTTTTGTGTTATTCTAAAAATATCATGAATCTGTGAAAAACACAGGAGATGGCGCTTTTGACAGCAGGACCCTCTGATTTGGAACAACCTGCCTGAAAGGAAAAGGACTGATGTCTTTCTTTTTGCCTTTTATCTTTCTATAACCCTTATTGCTTTATGTCCTCCATTATTTTGTTGCTTTTATTTCTTCAATTTGTTTTATTTTTACTCTGATTGTTTCACCATTTTCTTCTCCGCTGCAAGTCTACATGTTTGTGTTCTTGGTCTATTTGGTCAAAATATAACATGAATCAAGCACCAGAGGAGGTTTGTGACCCTGTATAAACCAGCTCTCTCAGAACGCTCCGTTTTGGTGTGTGTGTCTCTTTAAATGTAATGACCCTCCCCCCCTGAGTTCTCCCGGTTGACATCACTCCTCTGTAGCAAGAATAAAAATGGCGGACCAGCACAAAAGTTTTAGGCTGGGGGTGGAGTCCATGGGTGGAGATATCAGGGGAGGGGAGGGGATTTTTTTTTTTTTTTACCAGAATCCCACTGTGACATCACAAGGAGAGCACATTTGAAACAGAGAATTTTCTCTGTGTTGTAAAAATTGATTTTTCATAATATGTCCCATTTAATATTGAATGTACTCAATCTCATTGTCTTGCTGTGAATAGCCATGAAGTTCAGTTCTAAATAAAATGACTGTGCTGTATAAAACAAGACAACAGAAATATAAGTGTTTTTGTAAACATTATAATGACACTGGTTTGTTTGATATGTTCTTACACATTTCATCTCTCGTTTGCTCATGATGAATGCAGAGCCCGGTGTGGTGCAGTTGGGACAGTCTTTGACGCAGCACGGGAGAGGCTCGCCAGCCTTCATCAGAGAGGCCGGCATGTCTGACTTCGGGAAGTATTCCTGGAAGTGACAGAAAGATAATGACGAGCTGAAGATGTGTAACAGGTATCCAAACACAGTAAAGGTAACCTGTTGAGTTTGACCACCTGGCGTGTTACTCTGGAATTCTTACAAGGATCGTTTTCTGTTTTTCCACTCGATCTCAAGCAGGTGCGCAAGCACAGGGAAAAATGCACTCAGCCTGGAAATTGAGTATCTGAATGATAAATACAGCACTGAAAAAAACATTATCAATAGCACCATTAGACAGTGTTTGAAGCTTGTGGTCAAGAGAGAAATGATGAAGTAAGGAGCTGGTTCTTAGAAGAAACAAACACAAATATTCAGCTTTAGTGATTAGTGACGCGTTTCACCTTAATTCACCACATCTGCTTGCTCAACTTTGAGGACACAGGTTTTGTCTAATGTACGTCAATGTACGTCAAGGAAGGGGATGTAAAGAGTTTAAAGAAAAGGAGGCGAGTATGGAATCTTGTTGGCTACCAGGTTCATGCTTTTAAAAGAGCACTTATTCTCATGCAGGCTTAGTGAAGCCTTGTGAAAGCTTAGAGACCGTAGAGCATTTTCTGTTTTTGGTTTACTGCTTCTGAGGAGGGAGTGCTTTCATTTCTTCCTAGAACAATGGTGCTCCGTTGAACTAAACATCTTCTCTCTCTTTAATGACATTCATGACATTCATGGCCGACCCCAATAAAACAAACTCTCCAAGAATTCCATTCATAGTTAGAAAACACACAGCACAGTAACAACTTTTAATCTTCGGCAGCTCCAGCAACTAGGGCTGGTTAAAAATATCAATTCATCAGTGCATTGCAATGATTATTTTCCCAATTCAATATCAATTCAGGGAAATCCTAAGATTGATTTGTTGTTGCTGTAATGACACCCCTCTCCACTGGGGGGCACTGTGGGTGCTGTGAATTCAGGTCAGGCACAATTGTGCACTTTAGATCGTACTGTACTTTCATGTTTTATTCTTTGTTTATTAAAGAATAATGGGATGATAAAATACATTTTGAGTCAGTTTGTTCTAAACCTTTACAAACAATGCATACATAATTATTTATCAAATAACAGAAGGTACTATGATGAGTTATCTGAGTATTCCTGTCATCTGTATGTATTATTAAATCTGTATCCAAGCAAATTGATCAGTATCGAATAGAATCGTGACCCGAAGAACTGAAATTGAATTGAATTGTGAGGTTGTGGATAATACCCAGCTCTAACAGCTACATGCGTATTCTGTAAACATACATACTATATATACAAAATGAAGAGTTTAAAGGGCTGGAAGTGAAACTGGGATGTGGAGAAAGAAGTCTGAATTATGTTTCCATAGAAGTATTGATAAGGGAAGTGTCACAACACTTACACAGGAAGCTGCCAGTACTGCTGAAGCCTGTCCTTATAGGATTTGTTGATGCCTCTTTTCCTTTGATTGCATCAACCATCCAAAGTTGTTTATCACACTAAGTAAAAATGGGGTCCCTGATTAGATTGTAAGGCTTCTGGCTTACTAGTATACAAATAAGAGTATGCAAGTCAAATGGAGAGATACAACTTCTTCTCCCTTTGGGGTGAGCTGACAGATCATTTACATGGATGATCTATCTCGACAACTGAATGGTTGCTGCTGTGTGTTGGGTAACAATATAATCAATCATCTCATGTATGCTGATGATTTGGCAGTTTTCACCCCGAGAACAAATGTTCTGACGATGGAGTAACATAGGACGTGCATTACAATGCTAAAAAGAGTACTGTGTTTATATGCAGTGCAAAAGGGGGACGAGGACATCAAGTTCAACCTGTCAGGGAAGGAGCTAAGTGTCTGCAGCAAAATCAAATATGTAGTGCACTTCATTATGGAACACATGTCTGATGATGAAGATGATGATGATGTTCAGTCAGGTCAGTACTGTATGTTAGCAAGAACATTCTCAGTGTGTTCAGACCATGTCAAGTTAAATCTCTTTACAGCATACTGCCCCCCTGTGGGCCAGGTATAAAACAGCAAGCTTACAAAAGCTTCATCTTATAATGACTCAATGAGGATACTATTAAAAAAAACTTGATGAACCTCTTATCCGAGGTGGGGTCGCGGTGGCAGCAGGCGCAGTACGTCAACCCAGACTTCCCTCTCCCCAGCAACGTATTCCAGTTCCCCCTGGGGCGTTCCCAGGCTAGACTGGATATATAATCCCCTCCAGCGTATTCTGGGTCTGCCCCGGGCTCTCCTCCCTGTTGGGTGTGCCCGGAAAAAAACCTCTAAAGAGAGGCGTCCTGGAGACTTCCTTAACAGGCATCACTCCTGAAAGTGATAACTTGTAATGCAGGAGTGAACACTTTCCATGCTGTACTGCCCATTGGAGGATTCTCAGACACTCCATAACTATACTGCTGACAAATCCCAGTCAGAGTTCTGTGCAATACCAGTCATCCCTGTGGAGACACTGGTGCAGCTGTCTCTTCTGATATTGGTGGTGTTTTGTCTGTTTGTCTTTCATGTGTTTTCTAATTTGAGTCTGTCAGTAAAGATGACGACGATGAGGTAAAGAGAGCGATGCTATTTGGGAGATTATGTCTTACCCCTGCCACAGTGAGGATGCGGCGGATGTTCTTTGTGATGATCAGTGAGGTTTTGGCACGAGTCACCGCCACATACAGCAGGTTCCACTCATCATCAGGACATTTATCTGAGCAGGGGAGAGAAATATTCAGAGGTTACTGATCATTTTAACAAAACTGTTTTCAGTTTTCTGAGTAAAACAATCTGACAGACAGACAGAATATCATTCTAAGGATGTAACTATAGAGCTATCAACTTTTAATGGCTCTGTGATTGATAACCTATGAAGGAGCTGGAAATGCTTTTCCCCTGTAAAGCACAGGAAATGAGTGTTTACCAAGAAGGCCACAATGTAACATAGAAACACACCAAAAGAGAAGTCAGCATTGAATTGCAGGTTGTGTCTGGAGGAGGGGACCTTGGAGAAGTCATCAGTGACCATCACAGTGTCGAACTCCAGACCTTTAGCCTTGTGGACCGTTCCCAATATGAAGTCTGGAACAAAACAATGAGTCAAATTATTCTACGATATAAAGAAGGCAGGTTTACAGAATAATCTGAGGTCTTTCAAGAAAAAGTGAAATCTGCGGACTACATTCTAAAACACAAATTATTATTGACCAAAAACAACTTCAACAATCAAGCAGACTCAAACTATTGTGAGTTGATCAATTAAAGCTCCTGTTAGAAGTCTTAAACTGGTTATGAAACAGACTGAAATTAATATTAACAGCTCTTTTTCACCTTAAACAAAATTGCACATAAGACCATCAGCAGGAACATTGATTATTTATATAGTTATTATTAACTCCTGAAACTTCTGCCATGGGGTAGGTGTCAGACAAAGTGATTAACAGCACACTGACCGAACAGACATTTAAAAAGTTTTTAAAAGAAAGCCGTGTGAGATCTGAAAACATGAGAATGATCTTCAAGCAAAGAGAGGAGAGATGCAGCTTTGTCCACACCACAATCAACATGAATCCAAAGTTTCTATAGGAGCTTTAAGTAATCCATATTTTTCTTACCTGCTTGGTTAAAGTCGTCTACATTGCACTGTTCCAGGCGTGCCACCAGTTCGGGGATACGACTTTTGTATTTTTCCACGATGCTCAGCTTGGCGTCCAGCTCTCGGTCCTCTGTCTGCAGCGCGTACTTCTTCAGCGCCCCGAAGCCGGCGTTGTTTTTCTTTGCAAAGGCACGAATGAGAGGATCCCTGATGACTGAGGAAAGAGAAAATTCAACATCTAAAAGCACAACTATTTCTAAAAAAAAAAACAATTTTAACAATCAATTAAGAATCCTACTTCTTGTTTTAGATCCTTGCATATACTTTGCCACTGCATCCCCTTCGTTCAGCTGCCAGATGTCCATGATCTTTGACAGGCCAATACTCTGAACACCCTAAGGAAAAACAATAACTGTAAGTCACCTGTGGAAAAGGAGGATTTTGAATGCTGTTCTTCTAAGTCTTGCTGGCTATACAGTCTCTAATGAGCCGCAGGTCGTATTGGAAATTGGGCTGTTCGCTTTGAGGACTGTAGCCTCCAGAAATGGGGCCAACAGCGCCCCACCACACTGACACACTATTCATTTTCAGTGAATAAATCACTTATTTAATTACAAATTCACAACAGTTTTGATGTGAAATGAGACAATTGATGTCTCTTATTTGTTCTTGAAATAAAAGCTGCTAGCTAAGCTTGGCATAAAGACTTGGAGTTAACAGCTCGCCTGCGTCTGTCCAACCGAAACAGAATCTGCCTTCCAAGCTTAGTTATTAAAATGGTTTATCTTCTTTGTTACCCTGGGTAACCATTTCCTCTCTTTCCTGTTGTTATGCCAAGCTAAGCTAGTGGCTGTGGATGTACATTCAACGACAAACTTTCAAATTGTGGCAATTTTTTTTATCTAAACTTTAGAGTAAAAACAAACAAAAAGCATATTTTCTTCATTCCTTCAAAAAGCTAGTTCTTTGTAGAGAGCCATACAAACATTCACTCACTCCTACAAAATGGAGCTGGCACGTCCTGTTGGCGTCTAAGAGCCGGACAGCTTCGTTGAACACAGTGATGTTGCATCTTGACAGGATGGCCGTCTTCCCGGGACATTGACTGACGCCCTGCATTATGGCTTCTGCAGCTTCTTCTGCCGTCTTGTCACACACACCACCTGCAAATGAACAACAACAATACTTTATTAAATCAACGACAACGATATTCAAATCATGTACATTATTTTAAAATAGTTCCTGTTTTTCTTAGTAGATAACATACTCAAACTGTTTGCAGTGTTTACCTTTTTGCCTTCCTCCCACTAGAATCTTCTGCACATTTTTGCAAACTCTGAGGATGGTGGCACCCACGTAGGCGATCTCGGCACCAAATCGGAAGCTCTGGACAAAGACATTAGTAGTTTGAAAGTAATATACATGTACATTTATACACATATATATTAAAAATACTGTGCATTAACGACCCCCTGTTATGACTGTGAGTCAATATATGTATCAGCTTTTGTGGTAACTAGAAGACAGGAGAGGTCAATCGCACTTGAGCATGGAACGGGACATCTTTGCTTTGAGTGAGTTGCCCTTACTGACCTCCCTCAATTTTCCCTTTTTTTAAATTGGAAGACCAAAAACAGCCGAATGGAGTGAGGATTGCGATTTTAATCCGATTCTAAAACCATTCCCAGGTTAGTAATGTTCGTTTGAATCTCTGCACTTCAGTATGAGCGATACCTGTGTCAGGTAGTAGATGTGTGTGTGGTCGACAACTTGCAGGGCATTGACGGCTCCTTTAAAGGTGTAGATCTGCTGATGAGGATCTCCAACCAGGATTTTCCCACAGCGCTGAGACAGAAGCACATCCATGATGGCTGGGAGGGATGGGAGAAAGAAAGAAGACACCATTACCCACACAATGTCAGGCACAATAAATGATGCTTCCTACGATCCTGCAGACCTGAAACAGTTATCATCATTACCAGGAGTGCAGTCCTGGGCCTCGTCGATAAAGATGACATCATATCTGTTAGACAGTTTTGGCTTGGGGTCTCTCAGCTGCCATAACTTCAGGTACCCTGAGAATGAAAAAGGTTCATTGACAACCTGTTACGCATTCAACTTAACATTTTATATTTCCTACTATGAATTAATACAACTCATTCCCAGTGGACTTACCATCGTGGGTCATGTAGTAGGCCTCTTTTTTTCTCTCTTTGCGATCCTTCATTTTGTTCCAGATCATCTTCGCATCTTCCACAAAAAACTATTTTTTTGGGAGAAACAATTCAAACATGATTTGATGGTTTATGCTCCAGAAGATTTTTTTTTTTTTTTTTTTTTTTAAAGAAAAGGAAGCCAGAGTGTCATTTTCATACCGGTCTCTCCATTGGGTTCACATCTGTCCTGTTGCCCATCTTGTTAATGAAGTACAAGGGGACATGACTGGAATCGATGGTCTTATCCGTTGAAGCCATGAAGGTGTTCAGAGTCGTCGCCACCACTTTGGCCTTGATGAAGCCACCACGGCCTTCGGGGAGCGCAAAGCTCAGAGCGAATGGCTTCAGGTTAAAGCTAAGCTTCTGGGTGTAGCTGGAAAGGGAAGATCACAGGAGGGCAATTAGTTTAGTTTATTTCTGTATTATTTGGCTTTTTTCTTGGGTTAGAAATAACCCTATTTCTATGTTCCAATTATTTTGTTGTTGTTTTGTCCAAAAACTTTATTTGCTTTGGCCAATCCTGAGGATCCAGTTTGTTTTTTTGTTTTGTTTGTATTACCTTAACATGTTCAATAAATTGACTAATAAATAATAAAAAGTTATTTTGCTTGAAATTTAAAAACATTTGTAAAGATGACTGCAGATACATAAAGGTAGAACATTTATGTTTTTGCAGAATCAAAGATGTTTCATATTGTTCTGTAGAAAATAAATGTTGGGTGGTCAAAGGAACGTCAAATTAGAGCTTAAGACAACTTAATGTAGACCCACTGTATGTGAGACAACATGGTATTGAGGCCAGATAAATAAGAAATAATCCATTTTCAGACATGCAAAAAAGATTCCAGTAAACTTCCCAAAAAGGGGACGGCCGTAGCGTAGTGGTTAATGTTCACGGCCCAATTACCGATTCTTTGACTGTCCACTGCCCTGTCTCTTAAATGGGGGCATTTTCCCTGCCAGCCTTATAGTAAAATTTCCATGTGAAGTCGGGGGTGAGCTGATGTGTGAATGCAGCGGGTAAAAGCCAGGACAATCCAATGGGAGCGAGCGAGCAGGAAAGGGTGATGACATTTATAGCATGCATCATGCCCCTTTTCTGATTGGCTGTATGTTCTTCTCCGCTCGTTCTTTGATACTTTGAATATGCCTGATTACACATAGCATTGCTTTAAAGGCAATAACATGTCATCATAGTGGTGGACTCTGGTTAGTTCGTGCCCCCAAGTACAGAGGCTATAGTCCTCCAATCAGGCAGCCCCGGTTAGGTCTCTCTCTCTCTCTCTCTCTCTCTCTCTCTCTCTCTCTCTCTCTCTCTCTCTCTCTCTCTCTCTCTCTCTCTCTCTCTCTCTCTCTCTCTCTCTCTCTCTCTCTCTCTCTCTCTCTCTCTCTCTCTCTCTCTCTCTCTCCTGTGCTGTCTCTCTAATAAAGGCATAAACTCCTCCATGAGTACAAGTCATACACAACAGATAATATGTTCAGATAATTAAGGATGGAGTGAGTTTATCCAAGCAGGAGAAACTGGTATATTCTTTATGTTCTTTTCTTTATAAAGCTTTATTACACGTTTTTTACACCTCTCATCCCTCCACTGAGTGAAGAGGCAGAAGTCTTGTGCATTTCACTGAATGGGACATTTTTTTAGCAGCACCGGCATCTTTGTGCCCGAAGTCAGAATATAATTAATACTGGAGAGCACATGTGTTATCTCACCCTACATACAAATGTATTACCCAGATCATTTAGAAAGCTTTTTGTCCACAAAACTTGAACTGTCGCTGTGGGCATCTTTTCACTCCTCACCTCTTTCCGACATCACTGAAGGCCAACGAGTGGATGGTCTTGCAGTCCACATTTGATGGGAAGCGGCGCTGCGCCTCAGTGGCCACTGATTTGTTGAAGGCCACATAGAGGAAACGAAGATGTGGCCGCTGCTCAGCATACTTCACCAGCGTGGTCGTCTTCCCCGTGCCTGCGGCGAGACAGCACAGATCTTTCAGCTATGACCCACCAATGTCATTCTATTGTTTACAAAAACACTTGTATTTCTGTTGTCTTGTTTTATACAGAACAGTCATTTTATTTATATAGCACTTTTAAAAACAAGAGTTTACAAAGTGTGTTGACGAACAAAGAGAAAACAAGAAGAACTGAACTTCATGGCTATTCACAGCAAGACAAT